>NC_050450.1:76385307-76406677 GCF_903995425.1 Onychomys torridus | reverse complement strand
CCTGTTAGGCTCTGGACTCAGTCCTTGGATCCTGCTTTGCTATGGTTGATACAGATGCTCCAAGTGAGCTCTGCAAGCACGCACGCTTTCTCTGCCTCTGAACTGGAAATAAGAATGACACCTGCCTTGTGAGTCACTTTGAAAACAAAAATGAGCCAAGGCCTGCGAAGCCCTTAGCCCAGTGCCTGGCTCAATAAATATCAGTTATTAATATTGTCTAGAGACACATAGCACAAGGTGGTCCAAGCTAAACAGAAAATGCGGGTTAGCTACTGTTGTAATGATACGCCCCTCCGTTATTCCTTTAAGGTATTACCATGGTCATCATTAGAAAGTTGAATATACTTTGTAGGGCATCATATTCGTGCTCTTATGGGGGAACTGTGGCCTAGAAATGTTGATAACAATCTCTCGAGGCCTACAGGCGCTAAAACTCCGAGGGGTGGGGACTGACTGCGATGAGTCCAGCTGGCTAACCATCCCAGCTCAATATTGTTGAAGGCAGCATTGGAATATTTGCTTTTCTCTATGCACACACACACAGCTGGCAATTAAATCAAGGAAGACGGCTAGGAATGAAAACTTTAAAAGATCCACCAGTAACACATTTGAAATGCAAAAAAAAAGGGTTAGGAAGACCTCACTGACTGTCATCAATGGTTCCCTCTCAGGAGTGGGACAGGATGGGGAGTGAGCGTCAGAGGGGCTTATACTTGCCTTTTCTCTCTTTCTTTATTTTCTTCCTTCCTTCTTTCTTTCTCCTTTTTTTTTTTTCCAACAGGGTCTTACTATATAGCCTGGGCTGCCCTGGGATCCACTATGAAGTCACTAAGCTGGCCTGAATTCAGAGAGAGCCATCTGCCTCTGCTACTCAAGTCCTGGGATTAAAAGCATGTGCCACCACACCTGGCATATTTGCATTTAAATGAAAATTATACAGTTGTGTCTTGATAGGATTAAAAAGAAAGCACACTGTTTATTTATTTATTGCTTATTTTCTGAGGTAGGGTCTCACTATGTAGTCCTGGTGAGCCTTGAACTCTCAATCTCCCTGCCTTCTCCTCTTGAGTTTTGAATAATAGACATGCCCCATGACCAACAGAAATCATGATTTTGTTGTTGTTGTTTTTGAGACTCTCTCTATGAAGCCCTGGCTGTCCTGGAACTTGCTATGTACACCAGGCCGGCCTCGAACTCACAGAGATCCGCCTGCCTCTGCCTCCTGAGTGCTGGGATTAAAGGCGTGCGCCACCATGTCAGGCAGAAAGCATGTTTTAAAAAGCAAGTTCAGGACAGAGTATGTCAGCTGGAGAGATGGCTCAGCAGTTGAGAGAGAGCACTTGCTGGCTGCTCCTCCAGAGGAACTAGGTTCTATTCCCAACACCCACATACCAACTCAGAACCATCTGTAACTCAGTTTCAGGGGACCCAGTGTCCTTTTCTAGGCATCAGATACACACATAGTACACAGACATACATGCTGGCAAACACCCATACATGTATGTGGTAGTGGTGTGGGGTGCATGTCATGGCCCCTATGTCAAGGTCAGAGGGCAGTTTCAGCAGTTGGTTTTCTCTTTCCACCAGGTGGATCCTTCAGGTTACATTTAAATTGTCAAGCTTGGTGGCAGGTGCCTTTACCCATTAAGCTACCTCACTTACCCCGGCCTTGACCTCCTTGACCCACCTGCCTCTGCTCCCCAAGTGCTGGGATTTTAAGCATGTGTACCACATCTGACTTCTTTCTCTCTTGAATACCAATACCCAGATCTTATCCTTTTTCAGGGAGTGAGTCTGGGTCCTAGGAAATCAGTACACCTTTGAATAGCTATCTGGGTGATTTTGATTTGCACGCATGGCTGAGAACTGTGATCTACATCAGCTTTTCAGTTTTTAACATCTACCTGAATCTTCTCAGTGTCTTCCCAGAACACAGGTTCTGAGTCAGTACATTTGGTAAGAAACCTAGGATTCAGCATTTCCAATTATTGTCAAGGTGATACAAATGCAGCTGGTCTATGGCCTCAGAAGAATGTTTCTCCAAATTCTAGGCCTTTGGTAGATGGCTAGAAAGCTTATATAGCATTTGTCTCCTCTGCAACCTTGCTGGCCAATTCTATCCAGCTAGGCAGGAAACATATTACCTCCTAGAAGCAGTCAACTACATGACCTCAGATTGGGACACAAAGAACCAAAGCTTGTCCCCAGATGACTCTGTCTTTGGCTTCCTGTTGGCTTTTTGGCCACAAGTGTGGTCACAAAGACACACAAGCAAATGAGTAGTGATTCTCTACCCTGTGTTCACAGTCTCCTTTCTCAAGATAGCAAGGGAGCAGTCAGCAGGAAAGGGCCTTGGTTACTTACACTCAGATGAGTGGGGTGGAAACCACTGCCTGACTTGGCAGGACATCCCAGCCACAAGAAGCTGGAATAATACCTCCAGCCAGTCAGACCCATCCTACCAGCCAAGCAAGAAAGCTGCCTGCCTGGAGCTGGTCTGTTGAAGACACACTGAAAAGTTGCTCTAAGCTAGGAGTATTGGCACACACTTGGGAGGCAGAGGCAGGTGGATCTCTGAAGCCAGCCTAGTCTACAGAGTGAGTTCCAGGACAACCAGAGCTACATAGTGAGACCCTGTCTTGAAAAAAGACAGAGACAGAGGCACACACACACACACACACACACACACACACACACACACACACACACAGAGAGAGAGAGAGAGAGAGAGAGAGAGAGAGAGAGAGAGAGAGTTAGAGTTGCTCTGGGGAAACATGAACTGTGGACACCACTAAATGCTAGAAACCCAGCACAGGGCAGGCAGCTTCACAGAAATACTTGCATTTGATCTCCATGTCAACTGTCCAGCAGGGCCTCTGTTTCTGTGGACACATGAGGAAACTGAGGTTCAAACAGTAAGTGACAGGGACTTGCCCAGGACAGAACCAAGAGGGAGCCTAACCCTGTTCAATTCCTCCTACACCAATATAGGGTTGCTATTCCAACGCTCAGATCCCTCTGTGGCTGAAGTCACTGCGTCCCTGGAGTAGAGAAGAAGAGAGAAAAGTACAGGGATGGAAGGGGCTTATCATAATTATTATCAAACCGCATCACCCTCGAGTGTAATGCAGAGAAAAGGAAGGCATCTACTGGTTGTTGAAGACCCCCACTCTAGGCGTTTCCAGTAGCCCACTTCCTCTAGAACAGTGGTTCTCGACCTTCCTAATGCTGTGACCCTTTAATATGGTGACTCCCGACCAAAAAATTATATTCATTATTACTTGATAACTGTAATTTTGCTACAGTTATGAACGATAATGTAAATATCTGATATGTGACCTCCTTTGGGGTCTCAACCCACAGGTTGAGACCCACTGCTCTAGAAAGATGAGCAACACCCTCCAGGGTGGGTACACAAGTGTCTTCGGAAGAAGTGCCAAGGCACCCAATAGCTCAAGCAAGGCTATGGAGCAAGTCAGAGCACCATGTTCCTGGTACTTAGGCACCGTGACAGGCTCACGGCTGAAAATGAGGCTCAATCCATGAGCTGATGTACCTCACAGCCAACCTGAACTTGTGCTCCATCACACACATACACAACACACACACACACACACACACACACACACCGCACCCCCTCCTCTCAAGCCATGAGAAGTTTCTACAGGCAAATGTGTGTCTGAGTTTATAGACTACAGAGCTGAGGGTTGAAACCAGAAATTCCTGTCCCAGCCCTGTACCTTAGCAGGCCCCTCTTCCTAGAACTTTGGTAAGAAGGGACCTTGGCAAAGAGCTGGGTCCTACATTAATATTACACCCATAGAACCCAAAAAATGGTTCCCAACTTTCACTCTGTGAAATTCTGAGGCTTAAAGATGAGGGGGGGGGGGGCTGGAGAGATGGCTCAGCAGTTAAGAGCACTGTTCTTCCAGAGGTCCTGAGTTCAAGTCCCAGTACCCACATGGTGGCTCACAACCATCCGTAATGAGATATGGTGCCCTCTTCTGGCCTGCAAGCATGCATGTAGGCAGAACACTGTATACATAATAAATAAATAAATCTTAAAAAAAAAAAAAAAAAAGATGAGTTGGGACCAATAGAAAGCAATGGTCTAGTCATAGGATAAAAGATTTTACAGCCATTAGAATAATGTTTTAAAAACTATTTCAGGGCCTGCAAGATGGCTCAGTGGGAAAAGGCACTTGCCACCAAAGTTGATGACCTGACTTTGATTCCTGGAGCCCACACGATGGAAGGAGAGAACCCACTACTACCGCCAAGTTGTCCTCTGACTTCTACACTAACCCCATGGCATGCATACACACAAATAAATAAATAGATAAGCTTCAAAACACTTTAGCTATTCCATTTCTTTTTCTTTTTTCTTTTTCTTTTTTCTTTTTTCTTTTGGTTTTTCTAGACAGGGTTTCTCTGTCATTTTTAATGCAGTATTTGCTGGCTTTTCTTTAACGAGCCCAGTATCTACACAGGGCTAAGCAGCATTCTAACTTACATCAGCTAAGACCTGCTGGGATACTACCAACCTCCAGGCAGTTGTCCACAGCAGGGGGCTGGGCAGGCTTGGGTGCCCTAAAGCCCATTGAGAGACCCTCCCAAGGCACTGAAATCCTCCAGGGAACAGCACAAGTGCTGTCCCTTCTCAGATGCTCTAAAGGAGTTTGGTGAAAGGCTTGTCACCCAGCAGTGCAGTCAGGTATGTCACTCACCCCAGGCAGAGGCTGGAGGCCTTCCACTGCACAGGGACATAAAAGAGACCTGTTTCACCATATGGGGCTTGAAGGTCTCCTGGGGACACACCCATGTGAATGAGAACGGCAGGTCCCTAAGCCATCTGCAAATGTGAGGAAGAAACAAGGTCAGAAGACCAGGAAATCCAGCAGCTGTCTCCCGTGAGGTCTAAACGTGGGGGCTGGGCCTCCTGAGGGAGGTCTGATATTGCCAGCAAAGAGGATCTTGGGCACCATGCTCTTGGGTGTCTGCATACTATTTCTGTAACTGCCTCAGGAACTGTGGGAGGTTTACATGGAACTAAGGGACTTGTGGTTCCTCCAACTGGTCCAGCTTCATGTCCTCATCACAGGATCAGGAGTCTGTGCTGGGGCCAGTTAGGAGTCTTTGGATCATGGGGAGGCTAGAGAATTTCTTTTCTGAGATTTTTAAAGACCTGAGTGGCTGGTCTAGGTAGTCCCTGGAGTGAGAAAAAAGTAATGTCTTGGTCCCTTGAAGCTGAGGAGAAAATAAGATAAATTCTTGCCAGCTAGTGCACACCTCTAATCCTAATACTAGAAAAGTAGAGGAAGGAATAAGGATTGGGCAGTCAAGGCCAGGCTGGGTTACACAGTGGAAACACCCTCTATGCCGAGGGAGGAGGGACAGATAACATTAAGGGTGTTCGCTAAAGCATCAAGGAATCATTTTTCATATTTACCTAAAAGTATATGTAGTACCTGTACGTCTATGTCATGTACATGTATACATAGCTTAATTGAAGCTGTGCCACCTGGGCTGACGATGCTCCCCACGAGAGCCAACTACCTAACAAAAGCCACAGTGCCAGGCATGAGAAACCCCCAACTCAAACTGTTGGCCAGAGTAGTCCAAGTGACTCCCAAAACAATGAAGGCTATTGATATTGTCCTTGGTTGCCCCTCAAAGGTTGGTGATTAGTCCCTATTGCTGAACAAACCACACATAGACACAGGATTCAAGCTGGGTCTACCCTGAAAGTCTCTCTTCTGTAGTCTAGCTTTCATCAGACCAGAAGGTGCTATGCAAGCTGCCAAGGGAGAGAAGCAATCAAGAGTCTTATCCAGCTGTGATGCCCATGAACCACAACAATGATGGCAAGATAGCCCTAAACATGCAATAGTGGCACTCGTATGTAGGCAGCAACCAACAGCTATCTAATCAGACCAATGCCTCCTCAATGGGGGGAAATCAGGTCTGGTACTAGAAACCTAGCAACTACCCCAAGCTAATGACGTCATGGACCTTAGAGGAGAACCTATTATCACCACTTCACTGAACCAGTATAATTCCTAACTGCACTCTACAACTTCCCTTACACCTACAGAAAAGTATAGCTCTCACTCTGCATCAGAGAAGCCTCTCTTTACAGTGAGAACTACATATAAAACCACAACTAGTCATAATGCAGAGATCAACCCATCATGGGGATCCTAAATCTAACAGATACACCTACAACACTACTCCTGCACCCACAGAAGATACAGTGCAAAGACTGTATGAGCCAGAGGGCCAGGAAGTCTGCTGTGAGATTGTGTCTCTTAGAATCAACAGCCAAGCTACACCCTTTATACCTCAACAATATGGCTGTCAAAACAAGACCCAAACAATACCAATCTGCTATCTCAGACGGAGGAAATTTCACAGGGTCCCATTCCTAGACAAAGGACTACAGGCCACTAATAACTGCTGAGAGAGAGGTAATTAGTCCCTTCCCAGGATGAGGCCCCTGATCGGTTATCTAATACCAAGTGATCAGCTCTGAAGTCATATGCACACAAGCAACACTAAATAGATTCAGCAGGTTGTGTGTGTAAATATATATATATTTGTATGTGTGTGCACAACAATAATAATCAAATAAAAAGAAGCCATTCGTTTGAGAGGGATGGTTGTGAGGCATAGGAAGAGTCCGAGGGAGGAAAGAGAAGTGGGAAAATGATGGGAAAAAACTGATGATAAAAGCAAGGTCTCCAGAAGGTCCCTCATGATGTCACCAAGGACATTTTTGATGAGATACTGGGAAGGACTGGAAAGGCCACCCTCGCAAAGCCAAGGAGGCAGGCAGGAGAAAGGTCACAGGGCTTCAGTCTGTGCTGCACAGGAAGGTCCTGTCTCAGCCCCCACCCCTCTCACACACACTGGCCTGGGAGGTGGACCCACAAGTCCCCGCCCTTCCCCCAAAAAATGTATAGACTTATAAAAACTAGTAAATTATAAACAAACTGAAGGTGCTACGGATTGTGGGGTGTCATTATAAAGGTGTGGTGGTGCACACCTTTAATCCCAGCACTCTGGAGGCAGAGGCAGGCAGATTTCTGAGCTCAAGGCCAGCCTGGTCTACAGAATGAATTTCAGGGCAGCCAGGGCTACACTGAGAAACTTAGCCTTGAAAACAAACAGACAGACAGACAGACACACAAACAGATAGATACAGTGAAGCCCTTCTGCTTCCCCTTCAGGACCATATACAAATTAGAGGCTAAACCACCTGACTTTCCAAAGCTCTTGGCACACAGCAGAAATAGAGCTGGATGCGGCTGTAGGAATTGAAGAAATGGGCCACGAGGCTACTGTGCCCAGGGCCCCAGGATGAGCAAAGACAGACAGAAAAGCAATGAGCTCAGGGAAGAAGCGAGGAAGCTGGAGTCCCATGTCCCTGGGAATGAGGCTGAGATTAGAAGAGGCACAGCTGGGAGAGACAGGCCGGGAGAACAGACCTCCAATTGTTCTTGGGACAGGCGGCCAGGAGCCACCCGGTGCTGGCACCGCCACTTCGTGCCTTAATGTAATTAAGGGTCCAGTGGGGGCCAATGTTTGGAATTCTTTGCCTCTGACCACTCTCACAGCACAGCTGAGAGGGTGCAGGGCTGGGAGAAGAGTGGCGATAGATTTCCACAGCTCAGCTACAAGGGACGGAGACGCCTGGGCAGCAGGGGTTCAAGTCCTTAGTGCGGGGCACCTGAAAGGTACTTCCTACTTTTCTGCACTGCCCCCTAAAGCCCCTAAATTCCCATCCTATTTTTCCAGAGCAGGATTCTGCTCCCCACCCATTCAAAGGAGATGATCACGATGGCCCAATTACTTGTTGCTCTGCACAGGCTGAACAAGCCCCTGCTACCACAGTGGGCTTCCTTCAGAATAAGGAGTCACTCTGTAGCTAAATAGGAAGTCTCGCATTGCAAGCAATTAAAATTTTATTTTATTTTACTTTTATGTGTATGGGTTTTTGCCTGCATGTGTGTCTGTGTACCATGTGTGTGTCTGGTCCCATGGAGGCCAGAAGAGGGCACTGGATTCCCTGGAACGAGTTACAGACATTGTGAGCTACCATGTGTGTTCTGGGAATGGAATCCAGGTCCTTTGGAAAAGCAGCCAATGCCAAAGTTAACTGATGAGCCATCTCTCCAACCACAAGGAAGGTTAGTTAGCCTTACAGATGGGGATCATGGAGCTTAGATAGCATAGGCAACTATACCCAAGATCAACAAGCCAGCAAGTCACATTCAGCTGGGAACCTGCCCAATATGACCTGAACAAAGTGTTCATTAGCATGGGGAGAAAAGGAGCCAGCAAGCGGCAGAGGAAGGACCCCAGCAGCTGGCTCCTGGGCCTGAGCACTTCACCCTACTGCCTCCCAAGAGCCCCTCAGATGCAACACCAAGTGTTGTGGTGCTTATAACACTATATGAAGGGCTAGGGAAGTTTTTGTTAGGTCTACCAGTCTCCTGTGAAATTGGATGCACAGTTCAACATATTTGTGTGTACACAGACTTTTCAGCATATCAAGGGGTAACCAAAGTTCTCTTTAGATTACCAAAAGAGGAACTGGAGATATAGCTGTGTGATAAAATGCTTACAAAGCTCACACACAGCTCTGAGTTCAAACCCCAGCTCTGTAAAATCAAATAAAGCAAGCAAAATAACGGCACTGAAATTGTCAAAGGTCTCTGGGACCAGAAACAACACACAGAACTATGGGCCTGGGCTGGTGAGACAGCTCAGTGGTTAAAGACACTCACCACAGCCAGGCATGGTGGCACACGCCTTAATCCCAACACTGAGACAGGCAGATCCCTGAGTTCGAGGCCAGCCTGGTCTACAGAGTAAGTTCCAGGACAGTGCCCTGGCTTGGCTACAGCAGGCTTGGCTACCTGAGTTTGATATCACGATCCCATGGGGAAAGGAGAGAGCAAACTCTTGAAAGTTGTCCTCAGACAACACACATGCACACACATATATGTACACACACGATAATAATAAATTAGTAAATAAATAAAAATTAAGACCCAAAGGTCAATGAGGGAACACTCCAGAACACAGATCTTGACCTGAGTTAAATTCTCTACCCTTTTCACTGTGTCTCCTTGCTCAAGAAATAACCAAGAAGGCAGTCTGATTTTTTCCAGAAAGGGAGGGCCTGTTGGCAGTTTGAGAGTCACAGGCAACTAACCGGGCACTGAGAGGTGGTATCCAGGGTACACTGTGGGTGCAGAAGGGAAAGGGTTAACAGCGGGTCCCGTGGGATAAAGGATTTCCTGCACCGTGTTTATTACTTCTTCCCATCACTTAAACATGTCCTAACAGTGTCTGCGCTCTGCTCTTGGGCTTTGCTCGGATCTTCACAGTCACAGTGCATTACCAACAGCCCCAAACTGTCAGAAACGAGCATTTGATGCCCGAGATTATCCAGTGTGAATCCTGTGTGCTTTTTTCTTTTAAATGGCACACAAGCCTTTGAGACGGGGGCATTGTTAGCACCGATGGAAGCAGGAGAAAAGTGAATCTCAGACAAGGTTGCCCAAGAACACACAGCAAGCCACACACGGCAGCAGCACCGGATTCAACCCTGAATCTAAGAACCGAGTAGGAAGCAGGAGAGGATTCAACCCTCCCTAGCAGGTTCACATTCCATCACATCCGAGCACACACCTCTCGGAGCAGCGTACAGTCCGGTCTGGTTGCTGTCAGACTTGTACAGACTGCTCATGCGCGTTGGTCTCTGAACCAACGAACCAAGAAGAAACAAGTTGTCCTTCAACTGAGACAATCAGAGATCCGGGTTTTAACACAAAGCCAGGGGCGTAAAAGATAATATACAGGAAAGGCCCTGGTCCCTCAGTGTCTCAGACCTGTGCAAATGAACCATCTTCTTAAAATGTGGGTGACTCCAATGTCCAAGGTGTGCCTGGCGCCCTGTTTCTAACCAGGTGATGTCCATGTCAGTGCTGCTGTCTGTACGTCTGACCCTGACTTCCAGCATTAAGCCTCACACACCTTTGATCCCAGCACTCAGGAAGCAGAGACAGGCAGATCCGTGAGTTCGAGGCCAGCCTGGTCTACAGAGTTTCAGGACGGCCAGGGATACATAGAGAGAGACCCTGTCTTAGAAAAAGAAAGAGGCTCTACCTGCAGCTGTATGCCAGGGCCCCAGAGGCCAGTGCTGGGTGTTCCACCTGACAGTGAGTTGCTGTGGTAAAGGATCTCACCAGCCTCGTCACTCACTTTGGCTTCTACAGAGCAGAAGGCCTTGGCACTGGGTGTGGCTTCACAGGCAATTCTTACAAAACACCTCCTCCAACTCAAGGCTGAGCCTGGGACACCCAGGGACCCCTTTTCCCCCTTATGGCAGAAACCATAGCCTTTCTGTCCTAAGGGCTTGAGGGAAAAACAAAGAAAAGTGGAATACATTCAGAGGACTGTTAGTGCAAGGCATACCTAAGAGGGTGAGGGTGGGGAACGGGGGTGGGGAGCAGGGGAGGGGGCTTGTGAAATACCATGCCTGCTTCCTAGGTTCCAGACTGTAGCTAAGTCTCAGACAGCCATGCCCACGAGAATAACTGCTCACACACATTTAGGCAGCACTTTTTACTTAAAAAGCAGGGGGGGGGGTGGGGATTCACATTTCACATCTACTATGAGACCTAAAAAACCTAATTAAGCACTGGAAGCCTCAGAGGAAGGGTATGCTGTGGTCAAAGCAGGAAGGCAGAAATCATTCCTCTGTGGCCATTCCTGCCACCAGAAAGAGCCACGAGCAGCCGAGTAACTGCAAACAGAGTGGCCCCCTTCCCAGGTGGCCCCCCTGGCACCTGCTGCACTCCCTGGAGATTCTTGACAGTAGGGGACACTCCCAGAGCCACTATCAGTCTATGGCACAAGAGCTGAACCTGACGGTGCGGGCTGTAATCTCAGCTACTTGGGAGGCTGAGGTAGCCGGATAACAAGTTCAAAACCATCCCGGGACAACTTAATGAGAGTTTGCCTCAGATAAGAAGTAAGAAACTGGGCTACGGATGCCGATTAGTGGCAGAACACCTGCCTAGCATGTGAGAAGCCTGAGACTCAACCTCGTTAACTTACAGCAACAGGCTGTAAGGGTCTGCCATTCACTCAAGAGGATTCGCTCACTTATTCAAAACCCAGATGGAGCATTGGCAAGTGCCAGGGGATGGCAAGGCAGTTCCAAAACACCAATGGCACATGAGGGGGGTAAATGACAGGAGGGCCACATCGTCTTTAACTAAGACAAGGTCCCTGGAGCCAGAACAGTGAGTTTCTGGGCAGTAACTCTCACAAAGGCATGGGCCAGAAGAGACTGTACCTTTGGTGATAGCAGTGACCAACAAGGGCTCCTTCAGTTACACTCACAAAGGGTAAGGAAAGCCTGCAATTACAGACAGACAGTGCCAACACAGTAGAGGGGCTCAAAGTTCTCAACTCAAGGTGCCTCAAGGAGACACAAATCCAGGTCTAGGGGGCACCAGGCTGGAAACCTCCTCCAGATCTCAGGTGACTCCTGTGGAGCTATGTGCCTCTTCCCTCTGAGAAACCAATCACATTGCCCCACCTCCAAACCCAGTTCTGTGCCTCATCCCTACACAATGCCCCTCCCCCACTCCTTTCCACATCTTTTTTCTCCAAATTCTCCTCGAAACATCCCCAGAAGGTCTGAGGAAACATCCCCAGAAGGTCTGAGGATCCAGTCACTACAGAAGTTCTCAATCTTGGGCACCCTGTTGTAAGAGGCTGTCTTCTATAGTGGAAGACATTTCACAGCAACCCTCGCCCCCAGCCACAAATCCCAGTAGCAACCCTTTCTACAAACTGGGACAATCAAAACTGACTCCAAACTCTGACAGTGTTTCCTGGGAGGCAAAATTGTCCCCATTTGTGACCCACCGCACTAGAGGAATGGTCCTCAATCCTGGGTGCACAGGAGAGATACCTCACAGCCAGGTATGGTGGCTCATGCCTAACATCCCAGCACTGGGGAGGCTGAGGCAGCAGGACTGCTGCAAGTCAACGCCAGCACAGGTGACAAAGTGAAACCCTGTCTCAAAAACACAAAACGCTGGCCAGCCAGAGGGCTCAGTGGGTAAAGGCACTTGCTTCCAGGCCTGAAGGATTGGGTTCAGTCCTCAGAACTCACATGTTTGAAAGAGAGAACCGACTCCCAAAGTTGTCTTCTGACTTCCACGTGTGCTTGAGCTTGTGTGTGCGCATACACACGCACGCACGCGCGCAATCTTAAAAAAAAAAAAAAAGGAAAGAAAAAAAAATCTCACCCGAGCCCCCGCCTGTATCAGCAGAATCCAATATTCTAATGGGTAGCACGATGGATGGGGGGCTGCTGAGGGAAGCCGCCCTCTGATGGCTCAGGCTTCTCTGCTGATAAACAGTTCCTCAACCATCAGGAAAATCTGCCACCTCCTACCCCCAGTGCTCTTCTAACGTGTTTGCTGATTCCTCCATCAGACCAAGTCACTCCTGATAGAAGAACGGCATCAGCATCCCTCTCTCCCCACAAAGCTCTGGGCCACCGTTCCAGTTCTCAATCTATGGGTCATGACCCCTTTGGGGTTCGCATATCAGATATCCTACATCTCAGATATCTCTATTATTATTCATAACAGTATAGCAGAATTGCAGTTATGAAGTAGCAACGAATCCCTACGACACGAGGAACTGTATTAAAGGGTCCTAGCATTAGGAAGGGTGAGAACCACAGCTTTAGGCAGTACCTCTTAGCTTATGCTCACCAAAAATGTTTCCAAAGTTCATGAGTGCCTTCCATCCTAACCCCAGCTGAGGAAGCCCCCCCCCCCCCCCACTTTTTTTTTCTTTATTTGTTTTTGGTTTTTCAAGACAGGGTTTCCCTGTGTAGCTTTGGTGCCTGTCCTGGATCTCACTCTGTAGACCAGGCTGGCCTCGAACTCTCAGAGATCCACCTGGCTCTGCCTCCTGAGTGCTGGGATTGAAGGCGTGCGCCCTCACTGTCCGGTTGAGGAAACCCCGGCTCTTGAGTGATGAGCTTTAGCAGGAGGCTGCTGCTTCCTCGGGCTGACAGTGGCCAGAGGACAGGTGACACGGTGCCGACCATCGTCTTTCTGAGCTTGCTTTCTGGCCAGCATCTTTTCCTACGCCTTCCTCAAGGAAGCCCTGGGCTCCCTGATGACCAGACGGAGTAGCCAGCACAGCTGTCCCAGATATAGCCGAGTCCAACCCTTTACACACACACACCTGAGCTATCCCTTGTCCACCAGGACAGGATAAGGAGGGATGTTGAATCGAAGGGGTATTAGATATATGGACCTCAGCTTCCATAATGGTATCAGAGTGCTCACATTCACTTGTTCACCACCAGGTAATTTTTTAAAGCCCCATACATCCTGTGTGGCTATAGGACAGACATGGCAGCCTTCTTGATTTTTATATATGAGGAGTGTACTGTCAAGACACAGAGGGGGGGAATTCTGGAACTGAGCCCCCCCTTCAAAGCCCACAAAGTCCCCTGATCAATTTTCCCACTAAATCCACTTACCAAGACACAAGACTGCTTGATGACTACTTTCGTGCCTCTCTCTTTCTCCCTCACCTCCCCTCCTCTCCCCTCCCCTGTCCTGCCCTCTCCTCCCCTCTCCTGTCCTTTCTCTCCAAGCCCCTTGCAGCCTAAGTTTATTTTGCTTCTAACCCACTAAGTAGCCAGTGGTGATCCTGAACTCCTGAGCCTCCTGCCTTTACCTCCGCCCCCCCAGGTCTGGTAGACCATGTGTGCACCACCACACCCATTTTTTTACACTGTGTGGGGACTCAAACCCAGGGCTTTGTGTATGCTAGGCAACCAGCCTACCTACCAATAGAGCTACCTCCCCAGCTCCAGTGTTCTGAAATGTTACATATTTGATGCTCACAGAAGAATCTGCTTAGGTGGCCCAGGCTAGCTTGATGAAATCACTGTAGGACTTTCCACACCAAGGTGCCCAGTGCGACAGCAACGTTCCTCTCTCCCCTCAACTGCACCAACAGCTGTTGCCTGGAGACCGGGCACACTCCTCTGCTCACTCTTCCTTTCTTTCTCCAGAAGCCGGACTGGAAACTGTGGCCTCCAGGAAATATGCCTGGGGCCAGGGCAAGGGGAGGGGGAGGGGCAGGAGTGTCGTCTCCTCACAGGCAGGCTAGCCCTGTCCTCTCTGTCTTCTCTTTCCTCCCTAGGTCTGAAAGACCCAGTAAACCAAAAGGCTCTCCCACGGCGAACAAGGCCCCCTTTGAAAGCCTGTGTTTGCCTGGGGCTGCCTACACACAAGGGTTGCCATGGCCACTGTGCACCTTTGCCAGCCAAGCCCAGGCAGGCCCAAAAGAGCAGCCTGAGCTACCAGACGCCCCACCTCTAACCCCTTCTAGGCCCAACTATCCTCAAACACACCTACCCGGGCCCCTATGGCCACTAGAAGTAGATATTTGGGGAACCTCTAAAACAGTGGTTCTCAACATCCCTAATGCTGTGATCCTTTAATACAGTTCCTCGTGTTGTGGTGACCCCGCCCAATTGTAAGATTATTTTCATTGCTACTTCATAACTATAAATTTGCTGCTGTTGTGAGTCCTAATGTAAATATCTGGTATGCAGGATGTCTGATCGTGTGAAAGGGTTGTTCGACCCTGGAAGAGGATTGAGGCCCCTCCCTAAGACACCACGCGGAAAACATCAGGGGGTTGGAACCACCTCGCTGAGGAGCCGCTTGCCAGGGCCAGCCATGCCTCCTCAGGAACTGCCCTGCCTCCTGGGCCAGTGGCTGGCTGGGCTGCTAATGGAAATGACTTATTTATGTAATTCATTATCACTGGGGCCTGGATCCATTTGAGATGGGTGGAGGTAAGGCCTCGGCTGCTATGGGAGGAAAGGGAGGGGCGGGCCGTCCTAGGCCTCAGTCTGGACCTGGCAGCCAGAGAGCTGCTGGAAACTGCAGGGACCTGAGGACAAACAAGGCTGGACACTGGAGGCTCTGTGGGGTGAGAGTAGCTGGAGGCTAGCTCTGCCCCCGGAGAAGGCAACAGGAGAGAGGGCCTAGAGTACTTTTGCCTTTTAACTGCTATGTGGTCCAAGGGACTTCTTCATCTTTGAACAAAGAAACAAAACAAAACAAAAAACTCTAAGCTCTGCAGCTTCAAGACAGAAAGGCCTCATGTCCAATAGGAGGCCTGAGCTATAGGTAACATCCCTCATGCACCCAACCCAGGATGGAAGGGAAGAGCCTAGAAACTTCCAGAATTCTGTGGAGCCATCTCTAAGATCCATCATGTAGGCCCCAGTGGAGTAGCAGGGGAAGGGATGAGGTGTGGAAGGACAGGTGGCTAGCGCTGGCTCCTGCCTGGGGTAGGGTCTCCATCCCAGCACTGACACCCCAGGCAGGACTCGATGAATAGGCAGACTTCCATCCACAGCCTCTAAGGGGTCCAGGCTGCCTCTGTCACAGTCTCTCCAATCCTCTGCTCCTCCCCCAGCTCCCACCCTCTCGCCCCACTGCTTCCCCCCAAACAGACACTACATTCACTCAAGGCTTTGAGCACTCTAGTGCTACACCTGGCCACAGTCCCTGGAACTGGTCCTGGTCTTCCTTCCTTCCTGCCCTGCTTCCTCTCTCTGTTCTGTCTCTGTCTCTCTCCAGGATCTCTGTATAAGAGGATGGAACTCCTCATATAGATAAGGATGTATGACCTCAAACTCCTAACCCTCTGGCCTCCACCTCTCCAGTGCTGGGATTGCAAGTGTGTGGTTTTTGTTTTTGTTTTTTTTTTAAGATTTATTTATTTATTATGTATACAGTGTTTGCCTGCATGTATGTCTACAGACCAGAAAAGGGCACCAGGACCTCACTATGGATGGTTGTGAGCCACCACGTGGTTGCTGGGAATTGAACTCAGGACCTTTGGAAGAGCAGTCAGTGCTCTTAACCGCTGAGCCATCTCTCCAGCCCCAATGTGTGGGTTTTATTTGGTGCCGGGGATCAAACTCAGGGACTCGTGCATGTTAGACAAGCACTCTCCTAGCCAAGCTACATCCCTAGCCCGTGGCCTTGGTTTCTAATAATAATATTCATATTTCACTGAGCACCTATTTCCTGTGATCATCACAATACCCCTGTGAGGAGAGGAGGAAACGCTGGCGGTTAGGAAGTCTGCCCAGGTCCAAACCCAGCTGTCCGGTTTGGATTTCATCCCCTTGCTCTACAAGTACTCTTACACACAGTCTTCAAAGAGCAGAGCAAAGCAAGCCCCAGAGGGGTGAGATGGTTTGCTTCTAGGTACACAGCCAGTCAGGGTAGTGTAGGGACATGGGCCAAAGTGCTAAATCCGGACCCACAACCCCCCCCCCCCCCAGTCACACCGTTTCAACCACAGAAGCAGCTGTGTTTATGTAGGGGAGAGGTACACATTTGCTTTCTGTTTTACAAGGTCATGATCCAGGAGCCTGTAAACCTGGCTTACCTCCAGCAACGGCTTGGCTGGCCCTGGCCACCCACCCCCACCAATCCTGTTCCATGACCTTCCAACAAACAGCTCCCATGCCCTGACCAGGACTTCCCAGTTCTATCTTACAGCATGACAAACCCACTCATGCCCTGTTCTAGTAATATAATCTCCCAAGGTTCTCAGCGAGGTCCCACCACCCCAGCTCACAGTTAAATGGTCTCTTACAGTTCTCAGCCCTCTCTTCCAGATATCATCCAACCAACCATATCCAATCTGGTCCAAGAAGGTAAGTCTGGCATGTTTCTCAAGTATGCTCCCAGCTCATATACCTACTCCATTCATGAGGTAGAGGTTTTAGTGATATGGAGGTACCATATGACCATGTGCACAAATCGCAGCTGATCAGACCAGCTGGTTGGACCACGTAAGTCAGTTAGATTCTTCCCACAGGAGTTTATTTGATTCAAGGTTTAGATTCTATTTGTTCTCTAGTCTAGTTGCTAGAAAGAGGATGGGTATATATGAAAACCAAGAGACTATGGTAGTAAATTCACATTCACAAAAGCAGGGACATCCAGCAGGTGCACCAGGCAGGGACACCTGGGAGGCCAGCTGTGTTTCCTGCTCTCAATTCTTCAATTCTCCCATGACTTCAGAGAGCCCTGCTCCTTGCCCTCAGTGGAGTCTGAACCAAGACAGACTGTTCTTACTGTCCCCCTGCACAGAAAAGAAAAAGGGCTCCAGACGTGACATTCGTAAACGAATGTCACAGGACCAACATGTCACTATGGAGTTGGTAAAAGCCTTCCTGTGTGACCCTCCTCCCATGCTGTCTCCCACCTTCTTCCTGGGCCTGTGTAGCAGGTGTTCACTTTTTGCCCAGAGGCACGGTGACAGACTGTGGTCAGGGACAGGGATGTACAAGCCTGTCCTTTGGAAGCTGAAGACAGTCCTTTGAACCACTCCCTTCCAGCTTCCCATGCTACGTCCCTACCCGACCAACTCTGGCCAGTGAAATGAGAACAGAAGTAACAGACCAGGTGTGCTGCTGCACACCGCTAATCCAGCACTTCAGAGACTGAAGTGGGAGCGTCAAGGGTTCCAGGCCAGCCTGGGATCCACAGCAGGACCACGGTTCAAAAACAAAAGAAAGGCCTGAGATAGCTGAGCAGGTAAAAGTGCTCTAGCATGCTCACACACATACATATACAATGAAGACTTACTACAAAAAAATCTTGGTGTGGTGCAGTGGTGGTGCACCCCTTTAATCCCAGGAGGCAGAGGCAGGTGGACCTCTGTGAGTTAGCCTGGTCTACAGAGCAAGGTCCAGGACAGCCAAGGCTACACAGAGAAACCCTGTCTTGGAAAAGAAGAAGAAGAAGAAAGAGGAGGAGGAGGAGGAGGAGGAGGAGGAGGAGGAGGAAGAAGAAGAAGAAGAAGAAGAAGAAGAAGAAGAAGAAGAAGAAGAAGAAGAAGAAGAAGAAAGAAAGAGAGAAGGAAAGAGAAAGACATTTGGGAGGGAGGACAAAGTCTGACTCTGTAGCCCTGTCTATCCTGAAACTCTCTATGTAGACCAGGCCGGCCTTGAATTCACAAAGATCCACTTCCCTCTGCCCATGAGTGCTATGATTAAAGGCATACACCACCATACCTGGTTAAATTTTCTTTTCTTTTTTTAAAGAATTTATTTATTCTTATTTTATGTACATTGGTGTTTTGCCTACATATATGTTGGGGTGGGGGTCAGACAGTTGTTAGTTGCCATGTGGGTGCTGGAAATTGAACACGGGCTCTCTTGGAAGAGCAGTCGGTGCTCCCAAGCACGGAGCCATCTCAATTCTCAATTTTCTTTTAATTAAAGAAAAACAGCTGGGCGTTGGTGGCACATGCCTTTAATCCCAGCACTTGGGAGGCAGAGCCAGGCGGATCTCTGTGAGTTCAAGGCCAGCCCGGTCTACAGAGAGAGTTCCAGGAAAGGTGCAAAGCTACACAGAGAAACCCTGTCTCGAAAAACCAAAGAAAAAAAAAGAAAAAGAAAAACAAGAAACCTTTTTTTAAAGAATGGGGTAAGTGCTGCCTCCTCTCTCGTCCCTCCTGCCATCACCTTGAAGGTCCGGGATTCCAGATGGAGTGGCCACAGGTCAAGACTGCCTCAGGCATATCAGGCTCTCCAGGAGCAAAAGCACACCGGAGCCAGGCAAGGTGGAGCACCCCTTTAATCCCAGCACTCGGGAGGCAGAGGAAGGTGGATCTCTGAGTTGGAGGCCAGCCTGGTCTACAGAGTGAGTTGCAGGACACCCAGGGTTACATAGACAGACCCTGTCTCAAAAAAAAAAAAAAAAAAAAAAAATCCACACCTCAACTGTGTTAAGCCACTGGCTGTCAGGGTTTGGTTATCTCTGTGATGTAGTCTGAGGCATGAAGCGCCAACCCAGGCCCTCTGGCACATACCTTGTAATCAACTGTACGACATACATTTGTCTAACGAGTATTGGCACACCAATCCCAGGCACTATGCTGGGCATAGCCACCGGTAGTTAAAAACAAAGCAAACACATACAACAGCTCCCCAGAAGGAGCCCCATATCTGATGACCTACAGGCCCTGCTTGGGACTCAAAGAAACAGCTCTCCAGGGACAAAAGCAGAGCTCCCACCCAGCCCCTGGCTACACAGAGCCTCAGACAAGCTAGCCACGGGAGGCAGAGAGTGTCCCAGTGAGGAACTCCAGAGCAGCTGCCAAGCAACAGTTCACACTGGGTTTTCACACCCTGGGCTCCACCTACTTCCCCCTGCCAGCCCAGGGCTGTGGCCACAGACAAGCACGTCCCTTATCTCCCTCCCAACTCCACTACCACCACCCAGCACAGAAGGGAAAAGAGGAGGCATCCGGGAGAGAGCAGGAGGCTACAGGAAATGGGAGAAGCAAGACATAGTTCCTCTGTCTCCACCCTCCTCTGCAAAGCAGCAGTTCCTCTGGAGTCATGTCCTAGCTTCATGCGAAGTGGAAAAGTGCCCAGCGTATGAGCTTTGCTCCCCGTCCCGGCTAACCGAGTACTGAGCATCTCACTCACACATCATCTCCCTCCGTCAGGTGTCTGGCTGGTGGTGCTTTTCGTTCTGTCAAAAGCACGTTGAGAAGAAGGATACCAAGGCAGGGTTGTCATATACAGTCACCCAGGCTGTTTACAGCGCAAAGTGCCCAGCCAGAGGGGCAGAGAGGGTTGGAGCCCACTGTCTGCTTACCAAGCTGCAGACCCTGGAAAGAAGGCACCTTCTCAACTGACCCAAAGGAATCTGCCAGGGCTTGGTGATGGGTCCGAGAGAATTCATTGTATTGACATTCCGTGTATGTCTGACATCACATTAAAAGTTTAAACCCAAGGGCAGAGGGTGTAGCTCAGATTGGTAGCATGCCATGTAGCTCAGATTGGTAGCATGCTCCTATGGCATACTAAAGTCCTGGGTTCAATTCCCATTAATGCATAAAGCAGACATGGTGGCACAAACCTTAATCCCAAAGATTTTGATAGACACTGTTAGAAGTTCAGTACCATCCTGGGCTACATAATGAGTTTGAGATCAGCCTGGAACACCTAAGACCCTGTCTCAAAAAACCAAATAAAGCCAAAACCAGGCATGGTGGTACATGTCTTCAATCCCAGCACTCGGGAGGCAAAGGAAGGTGGATCTCTGTGAGTTGACGTGGAGGCTGGCCTGGTCTACACAGCAAGTTCTAGGATAGCCAGGGCTATACAGAGAGACTTTGTCTCAAGAAACAAACAAACAAACAAACACAAACCAAATAAATAAGTAATTAAACCAAAAACTCAAACAAACAAAATTCCACCCAGAAAGCAGCTGTGTTACTAGGAAAGTTACTTCCTCTTTGCCTCAGTTCCCACATCCAAAAGGACAGCAATCCCTGGCCAGAGGTTGGCGTAAGGATGACATTAAATTATCTAAGCAGTAATGTCTGAGTAGAGCAGGTCTTCACAGTAGCTACTGTGGCTGGCTTCGGACAGGAAGGAAGCAGAGGCAAATGGAACCCAGAGACACAGTCAAGACAAGCAAGCACTTTGGGAAGCGTGTAACCGGAAGCCAGAGTCTGCAGATACAACCCCCTTGCTGGTGTTCCTAAACATCTGAGAGTTGTCATACACCCTTCCTTCTCCTGGGCACCCTTCCTAGCCCCTAAGGGACCTCTGCTCAGAGTCTGAGGTAAGGTCACAGTTCCATAGAAAGGAAAAGAGTGGCTCAGAACAGGATGTGCCCCCCAGCCTCCCACAGCCAGATTACAGGCTGAGCAGGACACACATGAAAGGCTGGCAGCTGGTGTCTGAGAGAGAACAACATGTTCCCACGACAGTCCAGGGAATCAGGCACTAGGGCAGAAGGGGCCTGCTGCCTCCAGAGGCAGGGGGATGAGGGTCGTTCATATCTCAGAAGGTCAAGACCATTTTCCATTGTCTAGTTTTAGGGAATGGCTTTTTTTTTTCCCCTAGTACTGAAGACTGAACGTTGGGCTTTGCTTGCAGGCATGATTTATAGGACGAATTTGTATGCTAGTATCTTCAAAACGACCATTATTGTGAAGTTTACCGGTGCCTTACTTTTGTGTGGATGTGTACATGCATGTGGAGGCCAGAAGACAGCCTAGAGTGTTGTTCTTCAGAGGATGTCTACTTTGGTTGTTGTTATTTTCGAGACAGGGTTTCTCTGTGTTGCCCTAGCTGTCCTGGAAGTCCCTCTGTAGTCCAGGCTGGCCTCGAACTCTCAGAGGTCAGCCTGCCTCTGCCTCTCGAGTGCTGGGATTAAAGGTGTGGACCACCACTTCCAGCTTACTTTTT
>NC_050450.1:76320307-76380307 GCF_903995425.1 Onychomys torridus | reverse complement strand
TTTAATCCCAGCACTCAAGAAGCAGAGACAGGAGGATCTCTGAGCTCAAGGCCAGCCTAGTCTTCAGAGAGAATTCCAGGACAGCCAAGGCTACCAGAGAAACCCTACCTAAACACACACACACACACACAGAAAATCAATAAAAGGCAAATGAACGGATGACTTTGAAAAATCAAGCTGGGCGGTAGTGGCGCATACCTTTAATGCCAGCACTCAGGAGGCAAAGGCAGGTGGATCTCTGGAGTTCCAGGAAAGGTGCAAAGCTACACAGAGAAACCCTGTCTTGAAAAACCACCAAAAGAGAAAGAAGAAGAAGAAGAAGAAGAAGAAGAAGAGGAGGAGGAGGAGGAGGAGGAGGAGGAGGAGGAGAAGAAGAAGAAGAAGAAGAAGAAGAAGAAGAAGAAGAAGAAGAAGAAGAAGAAGAAGAAGAAGAAGAATCAGGGGTTGGGGATTTAGCTCAATGGTAGAGTGCCTAGCAAGCGCAAGGCCCTGGTCCTCAGCTCCAGAAAAAAAAAAAAAAAAAAAAAAAGAAAGAAAGAAAGAAAGAAAACTTAAATGCAGCTGAGTGGTGTTGGTACAGGCTTTTTTTCATTTTTTTCCCCCGAGACAGGGTTTCTCTAGATCCATCTGCCTCTGCCTCCCGAGTGCTGGGATTACAGGCGTGAGCCACCACCACCCGGCTGGCACAGGCTTTTAATATCAGCAAAGTCAGACAGATCTGAGTTCCAGGACAGCCAGGACTACACAGAGAAACCCTGTCTCGAGGAAAAATAAGAAAAGAAAAAAGAAAGCCGGGCAGTGGTGGCGCACGCCTGTAATCCCAGCACTCGGGAGGCAGAGGCAGGTGGATCTCTGTGAGTTCGAGGCCAGCCTGGGCTACCAAGTGAGTTCCAGGAAAGGTGCAAAGCTACACAGAGAAACCCTGTCTCGGAACACAAAAAAAAAAAAAAAAAAAAGAAGAAGAAGAAGAAGAAGAAGAAGAAGAAGAAGAAGAAGAAAGAAGAAAGAAAGAAAGAAAGAAAGAAAGAAAGAAAGAAAGAAAGAAAGAAAGAAAGAAAGAAAGAAAGAAAGAAAGAGAAAAAGAAAAACCAAATGCAAGATGTTATGACTTGTTAAGAGGGACAAAAACATCTGTGTATGCCTCCCAGAGAATCAGTCTGGAGGAAACCTCTGACTTCCTAGGGTAATGATGCCCTGTGAAACCACCCGCTGGCCCCGAACTGTCTTGGGAAAATTGACAGCTTGAGGTCTCAGAGGATTGTCAGCATGCAAAGGTCTGCAAATCTGCAACAATTAGTTCTTCAATTTGCGTTTGTCATTTTTTTTTTTAATCCAGTCAAATGAGAGAAAATGTTACGACTGGAGGCTGTTCATACCAGGAGCTCACTATGAAGCCTAGACAGAATTCAAACTAATCAAACTCCTAAGAGTTGGGATTACAGGTATGTGCTACTATGTCTCAGGAAGGGGTTATCTTTTTTCTTTTCTTTTCTTTTTTCCTTTTTAAAGCTTAGAGATATGGATCAGAGTTTAGGAGCATGTACCACTCTGCCAGACGCCTCAGGTGCTGGCTCATAACCAGCTATAACTCCAGCTCCAGGGGACTCAACCACTTTTCTACTCCAAGGACACTTGCATACTCGCAGTGCACATACATACACTCAGGCACATACACATAAAATACATCTTTAACAATTTTTTTTAAGCATGTACGGAGGCTGGAGAGATGGCTCAGCGGTTAGAGCACTTGCTGCTCTTGCAGAGGACCCAGGCTTGGTTCCCAGCACCTACACAGCACATGGTGGTGGCACATGGTGGCTCCCAACTGACCGTAACTCCAGTTTGAGAGGATCTGATGCCCTCTTATGACCTCCAAGGACACTAGGCACATGTGGTGCACATACATACATGCAGGCAAATACTCATACACATAAAATAAATTAATCTAAGAAAACAGTGTGTGGGAGAGATGGGGGGGGAGGTACGGTGCTAGCATGCTACATGTGTGTCCTCAGAGGCCAGAAGAATGAGTCAGATTCCCCCTAGAGCTACAGTTACAGGTGGTTGCGAGCCCCCTGACATAGGTGCTGGGAACCAGGTTCTCTGGAAGAATAGAGAGCATTCTTAGCTGCTGACCCGTCTCTGCAGGCCCGGAGAGGCTAGTCTTAAGGAAACCAGCACACGATGCATTTGATCTTGTAGCATGCTTAATTTACTTTCTCCACCGTGTGGGAGAGCTACCTCACCCAGGTAATCTATGGGTAAGACCTTGCTACGGCCTACATCTGTGACTTTCTTGTCTTATCTTGTACCATGGGGTATACATCTTCACACGCCCTCTCCACTCCCACATCAACCCCCCCAGCTGAGCCTCTGGTTATTCAACAGCTGCTGCCTAATTCCACCTCAGATTCACCTCTCTTCCCTGCTCAGCCCAGGAATCCCCGCTTCCACCCACCCTGACAGCCCTGTACACAGACAACAGTGAAACTCCCTCCCAGTGGGCCTCTCCCCAACTCTCACCAGCCTCCAGGCCCTGGTACAGCCTGGAACTGAAACCAATCTCAGACCCAAACAAAGTGAAATCATTTCCTGAGCCCCGTCACCCCACACAACCACAGAACATCTTCGCCCGAGCAAAGCTCCAAATCCAGCTTTGGGAAACGCAAAGCTCTTAACTTCTGAGCCATCTCTCCAGCCCTGTTTTTAAAATAAATTACTTAAATTGTACGTGTGCATGTACGCGCTCCCGTGCGCACACAAGTACAGATGCTCAGGGAGGCCACAGGCATCGGATCCCCCTGGAGGTGTAGTCAGGGCTGGTTATAAGTGGTCCAACATGGGCACAAAAGCAGTAAGCACTCTTAGCCGTGGAGCCACGCCCCCTACCCCATTTTCTCTTTTAAGATAGGATCTCACTATATACTCCAGGCTGTCCTTGAACTCAGGATTTTTCTGGGTGCTGGGATTACAGGCATACACCACCATGTCTGCCTGAGATAAATTCAGGCTGTCCTGGCACTCACTATGTAGACCAGGCTGGTCTCAAACTCAGAGATATGCCTACCTCTGCCTCCCAAGTGCTGGGATTAAAGGTGTGCGCCACCATGCCCAGCCTGATTTATTCTTAATTGAGTCTCTTTTGAGAACAAGCCTGTTTTCTTCTGAGACTTCTGTAGTCATCTTGTTAAATGTATTGAGATTGTCGTGATACATGTTTTCCTTAAAAGTTGGGGCCTTTTTTATTTGTAGCAAGGGGACAGGAAAAAGCCATGATGAGTGAACATGTCGGCACTTGACGATCTTTAGAAGAATTATGTATTTTGAGAAGGCTCCCCAGATGTACTTTGTTAACCTTGCTCTTGCCCTTCAGCCTATCAGGACCCTTTTTCTGTCAGTGGGAGGGATCATGAACTAACTTGTATCATCTACTGCTGGTTCATTCATTCCACAGGGTTTACTGAGGGCTCTGTGTCTGTCCGGTGCTCACTTGGGAGCTGAAGCTGAAAACTCAGCAACTCCACAGCCATCTTCTGAACAGAGCTCATGCTCTCTGCGGCCGGGAGCTGACAAATGTTATTTCCGGGTTTCTTGCCACTTTGCCCAAGGCTTCCGGTCATTCCCAGGGAGCATCCCTAGCTAGGGCAGGGGCCCCAGGCATGAGTCCCAGCTGCTGAGCAGGTAGCATTTACATCTTGGCTCTACATTCATGGACAGGCTACCCTCTGTCACTCAGCATTCTTCAACGATTCCACAGTACAAGGAGAGAGGTTAAGCCAGGTTTGAGCAACCTTCCACCTCAAAAATTCCAGTTTTCATCCTCTTACCGCCGAGCAGGCATGGACCTCTCGGGGCCTCCACCTCATCTTCCTGTCTGCACATGAAACAGCTTAAACCACAAAGACAAATGAATCTTGTTCCCATTTCCAAAACTTTTTTTTTTTTTTTTTGGTGGGAGGGGGGCATCCCCCTCTGCTCCAATGAGTAACTTTTCTTGCTCATTACAGCCTGTCTGGCACATCCTCCCCGTCTCTTCCTTGAGTCATCCCCGCCCCCAATTTAAATGCGTTCCCCTCTGGTCCTCTGTCTAGTGAGCAGCTGTGTTCTGAGCAGCAATGCTTGTATGATGTCTACCCCTTCAGTGCGTTCACTGAAGGCATTACAAGACCTAACTATCACTTAGCTATTAAAAGCCACAAGAGCGCCAGGCGGTGGTGGTGCACGCCTTTAATCTCAGCACTTGGGAGGCAGAGCCAGGCGGATCTCTGCGAGTTCGAGGCGAGCCTGGTCTACAGAGCAAGATCCAGGACAGGCACCACAACTACACAGAGAAACCCTGTCTAGAAAAACCAAAAAAAACAAAACAGACAAACAAACAAAAACACAAGAGCCTAGCTGAAGAGATGGCTCAGAGGTTAAAACACTGGCTGCTCTTCCAGAGGACCTGGGATTGATTCCCAGCAACCACATGGTGGCTCACAACCATCTGTAACTCCAGTTCCAAAGAATATAAGAAAGACCTCCCCGCTTTTGGCATCTGTGAGCAACAGGCAGGAATGTGGTGTACCAACATACATGCAGGCAAAACATCCATACACACAAAGTAATAAAAATTAAAAAACACACACACACAAAAGTAGCTAGGCATGGTGGCATATATCTATAATCCCAACACATTGGGTAGGGGAAGAGGCAGAGGCAGAAAGATTACCATGAGTTTGAGGCCCAGCCTAGCTACAGAGTGAGTTCCAGGCCAGCTTGGTATGCAAAGTGAGACTATGTCTCAAAAAAACAAATTCAAGTTTGGCATGGTAGCTCATGCCTATGATCCCAGCACTTGGGAAGCTGAGGCAGACGGACTGTTAGACTCTGAGGCCAGTCTGGGCCAATACAGTTAAGTTTCAAGTCGGCTTGGGCTAGAATGCGAAAGTGTCTCAAAAAATAACAATAGGGTTGGGGATGTAGCTCAGTGGTAGAGCGCTTGCCTAGCAAGTGCAAGGCCAAGGCCCTGGGTTCGGTCCTCAGCTCTGGAAAAATAAATAAATAAATAGCAACAATAACAAAGCAAAACAAAAAAACAACACCCCCCACACACACACACACACAAACCAAACCTCAACGACAAAAAAACGAGCCCAAGGTGTCCAGGAAGCTAACCACACGGCACCTCCCCTGGCAAAGATGTCACGGGATCCAAAAGCCCTAACTCTTCTCACATGCCCACAGGCCGGCCGCAGGGCTGTGCCAACATCACAGCATAGGAACACACTGTCTGCTGGGGCAAGACCAAGTACCTTATATATCAAGTACCCCTATCTCCTCACTCCACTCAAAAGTCCCCTCCCCCAAGAAGCCCTGTCCGCTCAAGCGCATCTTCTGACTGGCAATTACCCGATTCTTCAGAGTTTCATCTTATTTTCGCTTTGCTGGGCATGGGCTCCCAGGGCTTCACATTCTACCCCTGAGCTCCACACCTGGCCCAGTGTTTCATCTTGTCACAGCCCCCGCTAGGGTGACCAGAATGCTAGACTAAAATGTGTGTCTTCTTAATAGGTATTAGACGCCAGGCCTCTTGAGGGCAGGGCCATGCCTTGGTGAGCTTTGTGCCCTTGGTCAGACCTCAGCAGACCGTCTGGCCAGCAGTTCTTAGCAAACTGCATTAAGCAGAACCTACCAGACCTGTTCCAGTGATACTGGCCACTGCCTAGGCAGACCCTGAGTGCAGCTAGCCCCTTTATCCCCACCTCACCCAACTAAACCGGGAGCTACTGAGGATGTCTCCAAGGGTGTGAGCCTGCCACCAGACTCCCTCAGCCCCCTTCCAGCTCTTCCATTTTGAGATACATGATCTCAGGTGGTGTGTTATTTATCCTCTTGCTACCTCTTAGGTCTGTTTCCTCACCTGAAAAATGAATGCCATCTCACAGGGTCTCATGAGGAAACAAGGACTCCTAACTACTGAGCTAGCTTTCAAGCCTGAGGACTGAGAACACATACGATGGGGTGAAGGGGTAGCTCAACAGTTAAGAGCAATTGTTGCTCATGCAGAGGACCCGATTTCTGTCCAGCACTCACATGGTAGTTCACAACTATACATAACTCCAGTTCCAGGAACACATGTGGTATACAAATATACACGTGGCTAAAACATTCAAACATATAAAATAAATGAATCTTTTAAAGAATTTTTTTTTAAAAAAACGAAACAAAACAAAACAAAACAAAACAAAAAAATAAATAAATCAACACATCCCATCAAGCAGAGGCAGGTGGACATCTTAAGTTCGAGGACAGCCTGGTCTACCAAGCAATTCCAGGTCAGCCAGAGCTAAATCCTGTCTCAAACAAACAAACAAAAACAAAACAAAACAAGAACACCTCTGACCACTGCAAGGAGTTGGCTGCTTGGCGGAGTGAGATTACATTTTTTTACGTGTGTGTGTGTGTGTGTGTGTGTGTGTGTGTGTGTGTGTGTGTGTGTAAAGCACAAGCTTTTACCCATCATACCATATCTCTAACCCCTGTGCTTCTCCCTTCACAGGAAGCTCCTTACCAAGCCCTCCACCCCATTCCACCCTGCCAAACACTCACTAGGTGCCTTGTCCCTCTGGAGGGACACACTAACATTAAAAGAAAAGCCGTTCAGCCCTATCTCTACCCACAGCCTATAGGGAAAACTCTTTGAAAGAACAGGGAAGAGTTGATTCCACAGCAAACCTACTAATACTAAGTCACTTCACCCTTCCTGTATCACCCTGACATTTCAGCAACCCCAGACCTCCATTTTTGTCCCCTTCCCCGCAACACCACATCTGTCCCAGCCGCTGCAGCTATGACCAAAGTTTCTTTCCTTAGTAACAAGTATCAGAACTTTCGAGCCCACATACAGAAATAACAGCAACAGCTTCTATGAAAGGAACAATCATTCTGTCTCAGCACACAGGCGAGACCTCCTCCAACGCCTTCTAAGAAGGAGACGCTGAAGTACTAACAAGGCTTCAGAGTAAGATCCAGAGCCACCTGGGGATGCCTAAGTAAGTACTGTGGATTCACTAAGCTACAATGCTAGAGGCGGAGCCCAGTGATAGAGCATGTGCTTTGTCAGCAGGGGCACAGCTCTGGATTTTCAGTGCCTCAAAACCAAACCGAATCACGAAGACACTTTGGTAGAAAGGAGCATAAAAATGGCTTACCTGCTTCATAAAGTGCAGGTTAGACATTGGTATCCAACCAAGAACTCACTGAAGACCCTTGACAAAGTAGAAAAGCAGTGGTTATGTTTTAAAGAAGGGAGTTATGTTCTCAAGCAATTACTCCATCTACTGTTTATGAATGGTTTTATTTTTTTAATCTCTCTCTCTCTCTCTCTCTCTCTCTCTCTCTCTCTCTCTCTCTCTTTCTTTTTTAGACAGGGTTTAACCTAACCCAGGCTACTCTTAAACTTTCTATGTAGCCAAGGATGACCTTGAACTTCTGATCCCTTTGCATCCACCTCTTTAGGGCTTGGACCACAGGCTAATGCCACCCTGTCTAGTTTATATGGGTCTGATGATTGAACTAGACAAGTACACTAGCAGTCTCCCAACCGAGCGACATGCCAGGCCCATGACTTCTTCAGAAGATTTAGCTGCTTTCTCAGGAAGGAATCTATTGCATTGCTCTGGCACATTAGAGGTATTTCTGGGTGGCTGGAGGCAGAGAGGATCAGACAGCAAGCAGGACAGCCCGTGCAGCTAACATCTCGAGTCCACCAACATCTGGAAGCCAGAGCTTTGGCAGAAAAATAAGTCCTGGCCACAAGGGAAAATGAAGGCCGCCACAAGGGCCTTGCACGCCACCAAGACATCCAACTCCCATATCAGGGACTGCTAGACCATAGTCATTTTGGGTCTCCAAACCGAACTGCTATTTGTCACCAGCACAGGAGCCAGCAAATCACAGGTACCACCTTGTATGGTCAGAGGTGAGCCTTGTGTCCAAGGCTCTAGGAAATTCTCAGCTCTGTTGCTTAGTAACGGAGCAGAGAGACTTTAGGAACTCTGAAGGAAAACAAAAAAACAGATGTGAGAGATGCTGCATGCCAAACACTCTACTCACTGGATGACATAAGATGGTGTGGGGAGCAAG
Organism: Onychomys torridus; assembly: GCF_903995425.1. Lineage (NCBI taxonomy): Eukaryota > Metazoa > Chordata > Mammalia > Rodentia > Cricetidae > Onychomys > Onychomys torridus. The sequence continues at coordinate 76,372,180 of NC_050450.1, read as the reverse complement.
TTAGATCCGTGGAGTCAGAACTTATCACACTCAGCACAATCTGAAGACCCTTGCTGGCACAGCGAAAATGCCATTGTCCTATTACGTGAGGTGGGAGCTCCATTTCTAAGCATTGTTACTGCATGTATTGTTTGTGACTGGTTTTAAAGACAATGTTAGTGGCATCATTAAAAGGACATTCATTGGCACTCGGGAGGCTGAGGCAGGTGGATCTCTGCAAGTTCGAGGCCAGCCTGGGCTACAGAGTGAGTTCCAGGAAAGGTACAAAGCTGCACAGAGAAACCAAGCCTGTCTCAAAAAACAAAACAAAACAAAACAAAAAAGACATTCAATTGCTCTGGCCCATCAGAGGTGGTGTGAGCCTAAGAAAGACTTCTCAGTACTGAGGCAGATAAGTCTGACACGGAAGACCCCTGGACTCTCCCAGATCCCAAGCAGGTATAGATGAACAGACACCTGCACACCATGCACCCTGACACCCAGGGAGTTACGGAGAAGAAACGCAGGGCTGCTCTCTTTGGGGCTGCACAGGAGATGAACCCCAGTGGCCTGTCTGGCCTCCACTTGCATTCTGAAGTCCCCAGATATGGAAGGAACTGCAGATACCCAGACTGTTTTCCTGGGCAAATCTGCTCCAAGGCTTCCCTAGAAGGTTCTTCCACACTGAACACTCTGCATAAGGCTCTTCAACCTCATGTCCCTAAGATGAACAGGGGATCCTAAAAGGCTTGCGTCCTATACCCACCCCACACCTGTCCCTTTGTCTTCCTCCAATTCAACAGCCCTGAGGCCCCAACACAGTGCCTAAGGTCTCCCCACCTCAAAGACAGCAAACTCAGTCCTGAAAGAACAGCCACCTCAATTGCCCTGTCCTCTAGCTAACTGGAGGGAGCTGGGACCTGGGCCAGAGCTTCCAGGTCTCCATGGCCACAAGTTCAAAGTGGCATGAGAAAGGACCTCATAAGAGCTCCGCTTTGGGTGCCCTGGGATTATTTACTAACTAGCCACAAAGGAGGGATCTGTTCCAAAAGGCCCGGACTAGCCCACAGACTCTAGCACAGGGTCTTAATCAGAACCCTAGTTCCAAGGGGGCTATCAGCCTTCTGGCAGTGCACACCGATGTTCCAGCACCTGTGCAAGTTTGGGAAGTGCGGTTAGGGTACAGCTCTCAAGCCCTTGGTCTAACGTTCAGGCCTGCTCTTCCCCCTCTCTCACCCCCACTGTCATATCACCAGCTATCCTAACTGCCCACACTCTCTTCAACACTGTGCCCACCAGTGTCCCCTCTCCTTTCCAGCAGCAGCAGAGAGCAGACAGGGGATTTCAACCCAACCCTACTGGATGCAACCCTCTAGGGGCCCCGAGCCAGCAGCACAAAGGTGCCACCTTCCATTCAAGTGGAAATCCCCACTTCACACCTGATCCAGCAGGGACCAGACTTCATAATGAGATGAGATCCATAAAGGAGGCATATCCCTCACCTCCTTCCAGCAGCCTGGTTAACTTCATCAGCTGATAAAGAATGGGGCGAGGGGCCCCCAGAACCCTTTCTCCTGGGCCAGGTGGTTTAGGGTGTTGCAAGATAAGCAAGACAAAATGTCTATTTCCCGGGTTTCAGGCTGCCTAGGGAACAGGTGGAGATCAAGAAGCATGGTCTTCTACCTAACATCATGTCTAGGGTGTCTCATCATTACACTCCCAATTACCCCTCAAACTCTATTCCTACAATAAACAAATAAGGGAAATCTAAAATCTCTCTCCCTTAAAACAGCCTCCCCAGGAATTTCATAACAGTATAAATTTCTTAGAGCTAAAAACTTTATTTTTAAGGGGAGTAGATGGGCAAGCCCATGCTGGGGTGCAAGGCAACCACTCTGGGAGAAAACCAAGGAATAAAGGCAAGCCCCGGCCCCCTGGAGCTCAGCGCCCCAGGCACTTAAGAGTCCGAGGGGCGGGGGAGCAGGGGCGGGGACAACGCATTCTGAACTTTCCCTAGCCGGGTCGCGGAGAGATGCAGCTCCCAGGGGACCGGGTGGGACCAGAAAAGGCTGAACCGACCGGTGACCACAGTGGGAGCAGGAAGCGAGCCTCCCCTCCCTCTCAAAGGAGTTCAGCTCCCAGCCCGGGCCCCCGCCTCGCCATCGCCATTCAGCCTGCGCCCCCATGCCGGGTGGAAGCCGGGAGGGTGTCCACACAAAGCGGGGAACCAGGGAGCGGAGACCCGGGAGGAGCAGGCTCCCCAGGCCTCGCGTCCCTTCCCCGCGGCGTCGGCCGGTGACCACCCCGCGGATCGTGGCCACGGGTACCGCACGCCCCCTGCGCCCAGGGCCCGGGGACGGAGTGAGCAGCTGCCGGAGAGAGGGCCGCCCGGAACCGGAGCGGAGGGCGCGGGCTCCGGGGGAAACCGTAGCCCCGGCGCGAGGACTCAAACTCGCGACGGCCCGGCCCTCGCGGCCGCGCCTCGCCGATGCTCCCGGGGAAGGTGGGGCCGCCGGGCCGGGGTGGAGCGCGGCGCCCACGAGCTCGCGGTAGGGGCGGCGAGAGCGAATCGGGGTCTTACCGAGCACCGCACTCGCGTCCGCTCCCGCGGGCCGCTGGGGCCGGGCGGCGGGGGAGGGGCGCGGTCCCGCGGCGGTGGTGGCGGCGGCGGCGGTGGCGGCGGCGGGCCCGGCTCGGTGGCGCGGCGGCGCGGTGGCGCGGCTGGGCGCCGGGAGGCGGAGAAAGCGAGGCAGGCGAGGCCGGCTTCCTAGCGGCGGGCTGCGAGAAATGCAGCTGTCCCTGCGCGGCTGCCGGCGAGGCCACAAGTGGGGCCGCGCGGGGAGGAGCGGGGCTGCGCGCGCGCCGGGGCCCAGGCTGCGGCACCCCCAGACCGGGAAGCAGGAATAGGGGTCAGGAAGCCAACGCGGTTGCGGGGGTTAGAGGGAAAAAGGCATCTGGGGAACATTAGGGGACAGGCTCCTCGGTGCATTCCCGCGCCATCTGCACTGACCTCAGCTCGCCTAGAGGACTGGGAGGCTGAATGGGGAGTCTCGGATCTTCCCTTTATGGCCGGGTGCGGTGCGTCTGGACTATGCCGACTTGAGGAGCACCGTTAGGAGTTGAGGTTAGGGGACTTGAGACTTGGGAGATTTGGGGAAGAGGGCACCTAAACCCGAAGTTGGTCTGAGAGGCTGCAGACACATACATACCAGGAGCCTGGAATGAGGGTGTCATAAAAAGCATGAACCTCTGGGCCTTGGGACACCAGGAGTGTGGGGAAGTGAAGCCTCCGTGGAGTTAGAGTTCTCAAGGAAATAAAATCTAGTATCGAGGCCAGAGGAGATGGTGGAGTGGGGGCGGGAAATCAAAGCCACAGCCCATTCACCCTAGCAGTTACCACTCATCACCTCATTTCCACCCAGCATCCCCCATCACTTGAGGGGCTTCTGAGCCTGGACAAGGGTTTCCACTAACTGTTTAATCAACGGTCCATCAACTTTGGCTATTTTCCCACGTAGTTTGGTTTCCGTGCACTAATTTGGAGATGAAAAGGGGACAGAGGGGATGAGTACGAAGCCCTGCTTTGAAATGGAGCTTCCTTGGGGGTATCTAAAGACGATAAAGGTCGAATCATTAACATCTTAGGAAGAGTTAAACTCTGCTGCTGGAAAAGCTTGCCCGTGTGTGTGGAACCCTGGAAATAGTCCCTTTCCTCCTCTGCAGGCTTTGCAATCCGCAAGCTTTGCTGAGAAGGCTCCGACATGCTCACCCACAGAAACATCTGATGGTAAAAACCACAAACCAAGGCCCCAGACACGAATGTGTTTCCATCATTTGCATGTCAAGGGTGATTTCTTCAGCAGAGTGGAATCTGAGGATACCCTGAAAGAAACCTCACCTCTGAGGATCTCCTGGTCCCTTCTGCCCATGCTCCTTCACCTGATTTTAGGGAACCTTCAAACCGTCAAGATTCTGAATCTAGAGTGCTCTGCTGACTCTGGGTTGTCACTGAGAGCTCAGGACTCATCCTCTTGACCCACAAAGTCTGATGGTGGTATGAAGTGTGTCACCCCATACTATATACACTGTTAAGTTCATGGGTCACTTTTCTGCTTCCTGGCACAATCTTCCTCTAATTTGTCTCGGTGGCTTTGACATTTCAGGAGGGGGGGGCAGCGACCAATCTGGAGATTTCCCTGTTTGTACATGCCTCTGGATTGTTTAAATACATAAAACGTTTAAATGTATTTTCATTAAAGTCGTTAACAAACCCAGTCGATGTTATGGACAGTCTTCCTTGAAGCGCCCTGTCTGTGGGCTCTGCTAATGTCTTCCGCCCTTGGGGTCAATCCTAGAACCTTCTTCTCAGCATCTCGTACCCAAGGACAACCTCACTCACCCCCACCACTGACTGCCTCTAAGCACCTAGAGGCCCAGGCCAGGTCTTTTGCTTACAATGCAGCCCCTCCTTTCCACTGCCTGCCGAGGGTCCCCAGCAGCTGGTCCCTTGGACGCTTCACAGGGGCTAACAGCAAACTCAAAGTCAACCCTCCCTCATCTGAATACCACCTCTGGCACAGAGGCAGAAAACCTCGGCCCTCCCCCACCCCCCTTTCTTGGGCGTTCTGTTGACTTCCAGCTCTGTTCATTCCTCCTTTTCCACGCCTTCCTTCCCAACAGCTGCCGCCTGGCTCAGGCCCCTGTGCTCTTCTCCGCTGCCGAGGGACCCCTTTTGCTTTCTAGCCAAGCCTGCTTCCTGCTTCAGAAGACTCTTAATAATTTTTTTCTTCCCACCCACCCCTGCCCCCGCTTCAAGCCTACCAGCGCTTCAAGATGTCCTCTTTAAAAACTTCGCGTCCTGATCCTGCGCTACCCACAAGTCATTGCCCTAGCAATGTCTTCCCATGCATAGTAGACTTCCTCTAGAACGAAGACACACGTCTCTTACTTTTCCCAGCCTCGTTCTAGCTTTGGTTTCCTGTGGTCTGGCCTTCTTCCCCAGGCATCCCAGGAGCTACACTCAGTGGGAGGCCCTGGCAGGCACCTGGTTGCCTGAACCGATGAACCTCCTGCTCACCCTACTTCTTGGCTCTGATGCTGCCCCAGATGCTGTTCAGGCTTCTTTGAAATGACTCCCACCCCACAGATTCCCAGTCTTACAAGGCTTTCCCACCTGCCCCCACATTTCTTCACTGCCTTCTCTAGTACCCAGTTCCTTCCCGCTCTTCCAACAGACTCTGCTTCCCAGGATGTGTTAACAGCGTGGAGCAGCACCAACTCTACATGGCTTCAGGCCAGGCACTTAACTCTTTCTGTGCCTCTGTTTCCTGATTTGTATTAGCTAAGGTTTACTTCATTTTATTTTACTGTATGTATTTGGGTGTTTCGCCTGCATGCTTGTATGTACACCACATGTGTGCCTAAAGAGGGCATCAGATCCCCTGGAACCGCAGTTACAGATGGATGTGGGCTACCGCGTGGGTGCTGGGAACCAAACCCAGGTCCTCTGGAAGAACAGCCAGTTCTCTTAACCATGGAGCCATCTCTCCAGCCCCCCTCACTTACTTCAAAGGACTGTGGTGAGAATGTAATCAGTTCACACATTCTGAAGTACACACAGAACAGCGCAAGGATCGCTACATGTTCAGTAACTGCTAGTGTCGTATTAAATATATTTCTTCATCTGCTCTTAGGTGGATTGGGTGTGCTGGCAGTTTTATGTCAACTTGACACAAGCTAGAGTTATCAAAGAGGAGGGAGCCTCAGTTGAGAAAATGTCTCCTTACCATCGGCCTCTAAGCAAGACTGTAGGGCATTTTCTAAACTGGCCATTGATGTGGGAGGGACCAGCCCATAGCGAGTGGTTCCATCCCTGGGCTGGTGGTCCTGGATTCTAATAGCAGCCTGAGAAGGCTTGAGGAGCAAGTCAATAAGCAATATATGCGCACACACACACACACACACACACACAATATGGCCTTTGCATCAGATCCTGCCTCTAGGCTCTTGCCCTGTTTGACGTCTGCCCTGACTTTAATGATGGACTACAACGTGGACGCGGAAGTGAAATCAACCCTTTCCTCTCCAAGTGGCTCTGGTTACGGTGTTTCATCCCAGCAATAGTCACCCTGACTAAGACACTGGGCTAATGACCTGTCTGTCCCTGCATCTCTCTTCTTGAGTCTACTGTATGGAATACATAGCTGCTCTTGGACAGGCTGTACCATGGCCAATTCCCCTTCAGATATAGTCAGCATCCCTACATTTTCCTTTGCCAAAATTTCTGTCCAAGATAAAGACGCATCTTATTCATGAACTGCGAATTCACAGGCAAACCCCACAGTAATCTCAGGGCTTTCTACTTTCAGAATTTATTTGGAATATCCATGCTGTGCCCTGGTTCAGACTCTGCTACCAGGGCCCTGCCCACCAACCATCCTTGCCTGTGCTAGCAACTGCTGCCCTGAAGACTTGAAAATGGCAGGTGACTCCCCATTCCTTGGAGGGTAAAATTTAACTCTGCTCCAGTTCAGCTCTGGAATGTTACCCAGAAACCTCTGTGTGAAAACCTTGGTCCCTAGTGTTAGCCGGTTTAGGGGGTAGGCTATGGTGAAGTCTTCCCATGACTTCCCAGAGGATAGTGGTACCTAGCCCCTCCCTCTTCTCTTTATTCTCCATCCAAGGGATGAGCAGTTTTGCCCAACTCATGCCTCATCACAGGCCCTAAAGCAATGGGGCACATTGATCATGGAGTGTGTTAGTCAGGGCTCTCTGGAGCAAGACTTCTTAAACTCTTGACCCTTTGGAGCCCAGAACTTTGTGAGTTGCAGGACAGGCAGAGCTACACACAGAAAAACCCTGTCTTGAAAAACCAAAACCAAACCAAACCAACAAACAACAACAACAACAAAAAAAAACCCCACAAACTTGTTGGGAGGGGGGACGACTCTCAGATTCATTGAGTGTTTGATTTCAAATTCATTTTGGGTCATTGTGCATTCAGAAACCTTTTACTATTGCCAGGAATGTTGTGACCCTCTGGGGTTGTGACCTACAGGGTAAGAAGGTGGGCTCTAGAGGCACAGGACCAGTACAATATGTATATGTATTACTATATATATTATGAAACATATCATAAAAGGGTATTTACAAGCTAGGCATGCTGGTACAAGCCTTTAAAGCCAGCACTCAGGAAGCAGATGGATCTTGGAGTTGGAGGCCAGTCTCGTCTGCATAGTGAGTTCCAGAACAGCCAGGGCTACATAGAGAAACACTGTCTTGAAAAACCAAAAAAATAAAAATAAAACAATAAAAAGGGGGATTTATCAGGTTGGCTTATATGATAGTCCAAAACTTTGGGTAGTCCCAAAATGGCCATCTGCAAACTGGAGAAGCTGAGAAGGCAAGAACCCAGTAGCTGCTCTGAGCCCGAAGTGGGACAGCACAGTAGTCCCGACCTGCACTGAAATCTGTGGTGGGAGTTAATACTGAGTCCGTGTTGAAAGACCTGAGGCTGGTGCCTGAGCTCGGCATCACCAACAGACGCACTTGCTCTGAAAGAAAGGGACAGTTAGTATGCATTCTTCCCCCTCATTTCTTGTTGAGCTGCACAGAGGGTGGGTCTTTCCCTCCACGTCACTACCCTATGTGTTTGTCCTCTCCAGGAGCATCCTGAGAGATACACAGGTGTAGATGTCCCTTGACCCAAAACCACCATCACTGACTGAAACCTGGTAAACCGAGTCAAAAGTAACCTTCCCTTTGTAAGGTGACCGTGTTAGGCATTTGTTCCGAGAATAGAAAGCTCACTATGCTGTAGAGAGGCTCTTTCCAGGGCATCTTTCTATTCCTCTTCCCGGCCTCATCCCACCCACCTACCTGTGCTAGAACCAACCCCCCCATTCTTTCTGCTCCCCAAAACAGCAGGGAGGCGATAGGAGCCTTTTTCTAGACCCTGCCCATGCTAAGCTCAGGCCACTGGGATGTATATCTTTACTCACTGTGAAGATGAGGCCACTGGACAGCTGTTGCCCAACAGCTGGGCTCCAGGGAAGACAGTATGCTTCGCCTGTAGAATTTCTCAGGCACTGAGAGTGCATGTGAGCAAGCAGCCGTGGCTTCAGAAGTGACCTTGTCCTCACCACCAGGAGACCCACTCCTCAGAGCACCACCAGAGACATTAACAAGGCCCATGGTAGGACGGGAGGGGGGGATGACCACTCGGCCACTTGGGTAATCCTATCTCCTTCTACAGCTTGGAGAAACTAAAGGAGACATGTCAGGCACCAGTGACATCACTTGAGGACTTGAATCATAGAAGCAGTATCTAGACAAAACAAAGTGGGGTGGGGGTGGGGCGTGGGGGGGAGGGGGTAGGGTGGGGGGAGGGCTTGGGGGGGGCTATGCCTTTTAGGAAATAGTAACTAAGCGGATAACTGAAGGAGTGCTAATACCATGCCTAAGAAGTACCCCAAGATCTTCACCACCTCCCCATGTATGACATATTCCTCCCTGGTGGTCCCTGAACTCAGCCAGGTCCTAGAAGGCCAGCAGCTGTGTAATTGGTTTTGCAGAGTTCCTGGGAGGTAGGGGATGTGTCCATCACTATCTCTGTGACCCCCAAGACCACCAGCCCAGCAAGTCCCCAAGAGAGAGTAACTTTTTGCCTAAGGACCAACTTTTTTGTTTTGTTTTGCTTTGTTTTTCGAGACAGGGTCTCTTTGTGTAGCCCTGGCTGTCCTGGAACTCACAATGTAGTCCAGGCTGGCCTCAAATTCACAGAGATCCTGCTGCTTCTGCCTCCTGAGTGCTGGAATTAAAGGCATGCGCCATCACTGTCTAGCCAGGGCCAGCTTTTAAAAAAGATTTATTTTATTATTTTTAATTATGTTTGTCTGTGGGTATGTGCCCAGAAATGCTGATGCCTCTGGAGGCCAAATGCATTGGATCCTCCTGGAGCTGGAGTTACAGGCAGTCAAGAATATGAGCTGATTAGTATGGGTGCTAGAAATCCAACTCAGGTCCTCTACGTGAGCCACACTGACTCTTAACCACTGAGTCATCTCTGCAGTCCCAGGACAGCACAGAGAAACCTTGTCTGGAAAAACAAACCTTTTGTAACTTCAGCTCCAAGAGAACTGATACTCTTCTGTCCTCCAAGGACACCCATCCATCCCCATGTGGCATATTCTCACACAGGGATATAACACTAAAAATAAAATAAATAAATAAATCTTAGAAAAAACTCCAAAACTAGTTATGTCTCATGCACTTATTAACTCTGTGAGTTCGAGGCCAGCCTGGTCTACACAGCAAGATCCAGGATAGGCACCAAAACTACATAGAGAAACCCTGTCTCAAACAAACAAACAAAAACAAAAAACAAACAACAACAACAACAACAACAAAAACAGCAAAAAAGAAGTTATTCCTGAGCCAGGTATGGTGTCAAGTGACTTTTTAATTCCAGCATTCAGGAAGGAGAGGCAATCAGACTCTGTGAGTTTGAGACCAATCAAGGCTACATAGTGAGATTTGCCTCAGAAAACAAAAACAAATAAACAACAACAAAAAGAAAACAAAATCAATTTGGACATGGTAACACATGCCTTGATCCAATGCTCGGAGGACAGAAGAGTGTCAGTTCTCTTGGAGCTGAAGTTACAAGAGGTTATAAGCCATCAAAGCCACCCAACGTGGGTGCTGGGAACCAAATTCAGGTCCTATGGAACAGAAGTAGTCCCAAGACATGCCTACCTTGCCCTGAACTCACTCTGTAGACCAGGCTGGCCTGGAACTCACAGAGATCTGCCTGCCTCTGCCTCCCGAGTGCTGGGACTAAAGGTGTGGGCCACCACTGCCCGGCAAACATACAGTTTTAATAAATCATTATTATAATATTAAAGCCAGGTGAGGAGACCTCAGACAACAACAGAAAACAGATCACCACTATTAAAAGACTGGCCAGGTGGTGGTGGCACACGCCTGTAATCCCAGAACTTGGGAGGCAGAGCCAGGTGGATCTCTGTGAGTTTGAGGCCAGCCTGGTCTACAGAGCTAGTCCAAGATAGGCTCCAAAAACTACAGAGAAACCCTGTCCTGAAAAATAAATAAATAAATAGAGAATAAACATGAATAAATTTTCTCTATAATTATATCTTTATTCTTTAAGACAAAGTCTCATGTAGCCCAGGTTGGCACTGAACTTAATACATAGTCAAGGATAATTTTAAACTTTTTTTCCAATTTTTTATTAATGATTTATCTATTTTCTGTAGCAGGAATCTTAACAGGTCTTATTAATAAGAACAAACCTGAGGCCAGTTATTGGGGTGAATGCTGGAAGATCAGAGAAGCAGGACAAGCCACAGTTACCTCACCTTGCCAGTTCCTCAGCTGGTCTTGTTTCCTCAGACTGCAAGCTTCTGTGTCCTCATCCCAATGGCTCTCAGCTGAACTGTGCTGCTCCAAAGCCTGAATGCTAAACCAGCCAAATGCTTCTAGTTTCTGGTCTTCAGGCCTTATATAATCTTTCCCTTTCTGCCTCCACTCCCTGGGATTAAAGGTGTGTGTCACCATGCCAGGCTGTTTCCAATGTGGCCTTGAAATCACAGAGATCCACCTGGCTCTGCCTCCCAAGTGCTGGGATTAAAGGCGTGCACCACCACCACCCAACTTCTGCTCTGGCTTGCTCTGACCCATTTTCTAGCCACCATTTCTGGCTCTGTTCTAGTGGCTATCTGTTCTCTGACCCCAGATAAGTTTATTAGGGTGCACAATATTGTGGGGAACACAATACCACAATTTTCATTTTATATGCATTAGTATTTTCCCTGTACGTATGTCTGCATGAAGGTGTTGGATCCCCTGGTACTGGAGTTATAGACAATGTGAGCTGCCATGTGGGTGCTTGGAATTGAACCCAGGTCCTCTGTAAGAGCAGCCAGAGCCCTTAACTGCGGAGCCATCTCTTCAGCCCCAACCTTGAACTTCTGTCTTCCTGTTTCAGCAATCTCAGGGTAGGAATTACAGGTTTGCACCATCAGATCAGACCCTTCTGCATGCTTGGCAAGTACTGTATCAAATAAGCCACACCTCTAATCCCTCTATAACGACGTTTATCACAGAATGTTCCAACTTGGTTCACGACCACTTTTGTTTTTCTCCCCTTCGCCCACACTGAGACCCCAAAATGACAAATATGCAGCTCTTCCTCTCTGACACTGTCACTAAGTATAAGGGGAAGGCGGATGTGAAGTAACTGGTAAGTAATACCACAAAGTGTATGCCACTTGATGACACGTGACATGCATATCTGTGGGGGGCACATGGAGGAAGTGGTTAGCTCTGTTGGGGGAGGGCCAGTGAGGACACCTTAGAAGCTTTAACATGCAGCTGAGCCTTGAGAGACCAAAAAAAAGAAAAGGAAAAAAATGACTAAGTGGGCTTAAGAGTATCTCCACCCTGTGTATAACGTGAGTAAAGACACAGAGGAGAGGTTAGGGAACGTTTGATTACAAGTGACCTGCACTCTGGTTGGATGGAGTGCAGGGTGGATGGCATGTGCAGGTGGGGGGTAGTAGCCAAGTCGATCTGTAAGGGAGATGATTGGTGAACGTCAAAGTAGATCTGGAAACGTCAGGAGAGTGTGACAGGGAATGGCCTAGAACATGGAACCAAGGACTGACTCTGGATCTGGTGTAGGTGAGGCATTTCTTTCAAAGAAGAAGAATAATTTAAAATTAGCCGGGCGGTGGTGGCGCACCTTTAATCCCAGCACTCGGGAGGCAGAGGCAGGCAGATCTCTGTGAGTTCGAGGCCAGCCTGGTCTCCAAATCGAGTTCCAGGAAAGGCCCAAAGCTACATAGAGAAACCCTGTCTCAAAAACCCAAAATAAATAAATAAATAAATAATAAAAATAAAATAAAATAAACAGAAAGCATACCACGCGTTTGTGCAGGCTACCACCTAGTAACTCACTGCTCAATGGCCCGGAAGTAGGTGCCCCATCATCCCAGTTTCACAGACAAGGAAGCTGGGCACAGAGACTAAGCCAGTTGTTGCTTCTTGGCAAAGTCATGAGTAGTCTGGCTGTAGAGCTTACCCCTTCCCAGTCTCATACTCAAACAACAGATGCCTGTTTTGCTTATTGCTGTTCTTACTGAGGAAGAATCTTCAAGGTGTTCCCTGGCTACACAGCGAATTTGAGGCCAGCCTGAGGTACATGAGAACATGTCTCAGAAAAAAAGAAAAAGAGAGAGAGAGAGAGAGAGAGAGAGAGAGAGAGAGAGAGAGAGAGAGAAGAGAAGAGAAGAGAGGAGGGTGAAGGAGGAAGGGAGGAAGGAAGGAAGGAAGGAAGGAAGGAAGGAAGGAAGGAAGGGAGGAAGGAACTGAGGACAGTGGGGTGGGTGAATGAACGTTCCTGAGTGAGCCGGAGTGAGACTCGATGAGCATGAGCCACAGGGACCACGACATTCTGGGGGAAGGATCCTTCCTTCTTAGGGGGAAACAGAGATCTCTCATCCTCTCTTCCTGGGTCTGCCTCACTGGTCCCTGAGCATAGTGGGAGTGGGAAAAAATGTCTTATTCTTCTGTGGAAGAGCCTCACTTAGGTTGTCCAACATCATGGTTCCAAAGCAGAAAGCAGTGGGAGCTTGAGTGTCAGCACTGAGGGAGGGCTCACTCACCAGGCAATTCTTTAAAAAATAAAACAAGGTCAGGCCTAATGGCTCGCAACTGTAACCCCGCCAGTGGCAGAAGAATTACTGGGTCTTTGAGGCCAGTCTGGATGGCACATCGAGTGTCATGTCAGCTAGGGCTGTGTAGCAAGACCTGGAGATGGGGGTGGGGGAGAGGAGGAGAGGAGAGAAGGGAGAGAGAAACCCTGTCCTTCCTGAGTCAGAGCTAAGCCTCTTGGGACAGGAGGATCCTGAGGAGAGAGCCGGACTGGGGTCCTGGAGAACAGCCCCTCAGGAGCCCCCACATTCAGCCTCCAGGGCTTGCTCCTTTTAAGTCTATTGGCTAGAAGGGATGTGTCACATTACTGGTCAGCATGGAGGAGCTGACCTCCCCCCTGAGGCTGCTTCCCCGGGCTCTGAGCTGAGATTGGAAGGAGGAGGAGGACTGATTCATTTGTGTGTGGATCCTGGATTAGTGTTTTCTTCTCATTGCTTCCACCTCCCAAGTGTGGGATTGCACACATGCACACCACCACAATCAGCCTCTTCCTCACTCTCTGTGCAGAGATGCCTTGCCCATTATAGGAAAGACTAAATCAAAGCAATTTCTGTGAATTCAGAGGGAAATCCCGAGGAAGGGTGGGAGCTTGAACAGTCCTAACCACACCACACTCCCCTCACGAGGCTTTCTAGTTGTGGGGAGAGAGAGAGAAAGAACTAAGCAGCAATCTATTAAAATTAATGCCATCTCTGTGGGTCAGAGGGACGTCTTATGCTTTCAGATGTGATGCCCTGGGGACATTGCCCATGCATTATACCAGGTGACAGTGAGGAATGTCAAGAGAAAATGTCAAGCAAACACAAAATGAGGAACTTTCAAGCAAAACAAAACAAAACAAAACAAAAACCCAGATTAGGCAGGGATATCTTTTTTTTTTTATGAAATATTTATGTGTATTGGGGTTGAGTCTGCATGTATGTCTGTGCACCACATGCATGCCTGATGCCCGCTGACCTCAGAGGAGGACACTGGATCCCCTGGAACTGGAGTTACAGATGGTTGTGAGCTGCTATGTGGGTGCTGGGAATTGAATCAAGGTCCTCTGGAAGAGCAGCCAGCTTTCTGAACCACTGAGGCATCTCCCTAGCCCCATGAGCGTCTGGAGTCTGTATCTTTGAAAATGTCAACTATGTAGTATGGAATGTGTGGAGTAAAGAAAGTATATTAATTATCTATATCTCTGCTGTGATCAAATGCCTGCCAAAGTAACGTCCTGGGAGGGTTAGTTCTGGCTCACAGTTCAGAGGAGGGCAGTCCATCATGGCTGCTTGTCCACAGACCAACAGACAAAGGAGGAGCAGTGGTAGGGCTCATCTGGCTTTCTCCTTCCTCCCGTTATCCAGTTGAGGACCCCAGTTCACGGGATGGTGCCTCCCACGTTCACAGAGAGTCATCCTGGAAACTACCTCATAGAAGCCAAAGGTGTGCCTCATTAATACCCTAGGTGTTTATTAATCCACTCAAGTTGACAATAAAGCTAATCATCACAGGAAAAGGCTGGACTGCAAGTAGCTGATTCAATGAAAGTGTCATGTAAATATAGACAGTCAATAGCTGGGCTGGGGTGTGAGAGCAGAAACGTACAGAGAAGTCTTCACAGGTCACAGGTGTAGTGGATGAAACCCGGAATAGTCCAGGAAAACAACAATAAGCCAATAAACAAAAATTAGAAAAAGAGCCCAGTGTGGTGGCCCACGACTTTAATCCCAGCATCCAGGAGGGAGAGGCAGGCGGATCTCTGCAATTCAAGGCCAGGTCAGTCCACACATTGAGTTCTAGAAGTTCTAAGCCAGGCCCGACCATGTCTATATAAAAAGTAGCAAGAGAGCCCACAGTGGTTTAGAGTGAGAAAGAAGGAATTCTGCAAAGCTGGGTGGGTAAAAGGCATATAGGTGTACTGTAAAATCGAAAACATGTCACCTCCCATTTTATTTATTATTTTTTAAATATTCACTTTGAGTTTCCCCTGCATTACTCTGCGGTCATCTTTACCTGTGAGGGCCTGGGGTAAAGAGTGAGTTCCAAGGGAGCAAGAGCATTTTGCCACATTTTAAAATAGGTAAATGGAAAGGAAAAGCATCCGTGGTGTGTAGAATCCTGTGGTCCAAGGCAAGGAGGTATGGCGTTAGTATAGACCCCACAAGGGCAAGTGCTGCTGGACTAGGAGAAAAGGCTAGCCCAGCAGATCACCTTCCACGACAGATTTTGGTCTTCTCTGGGGTGCAAAATGTATTCCTCCACCCCTTCCCACAGGCCGGTTCCCTCGCTGGCTCTCAAAGGATATAGAAGTTAGAGACACACACAGACTCCCCCAGACATCCTTAGAGGAGCTAGCTAGAACCGAATCTTGCCGGTCTGCGTGGAATGAGTACAAACCACGGTGCCAAGTGTAGAAATGAAGTAGCGTTCTACACACAAGCTTCTGCCGACGCAGTAGCCAGCAATCTGTGAATGAGCAAGAGGATAAACCCAACCAATCAGGGCCCGGTAGGCCTCAGCCAATCCTAGCTCAGCGATGGTTCTAGGCTGGGCGGGGTTGACCCTCCAAAGTGTTGTTTGTTGGCCTGGTGCCCCTCCCCCACAGCCCTGGCATCCCGTTCTAGGGAGAAAGAGGGCAGTCTGGAAGCAGTCTGGAAACCCGCAAAGCAGATTAAACCAAAGGTGCAGGCCGAGAAAGAACGCTGAACCTGGACTGCTGCAGCCATGGCAACGCCGCATTTGCCTTGGGCACCGTGCCCAGGGCATCCTAGGAAGGGTGGAATTGCCTCAGGATTAAGAGGGTCTAGAACAATGGTTCTCAGCCTTCCTAAAGCTGTGACTCTTTAACAGAGTTCTTCATGTTGTGGGGACCCCCAACCACAAAATTATTTTCGTTGCTACTTCATAACTGTAATTTTGCTACTGCTCTGAATTGCAATGTATATCTTTTTGGAGATAAAGGATTGTGTGGGGGAGGGGTCGCGACCCCCACACAGGTTGAGAACCATTGGTTTAGCCCGCTGTGTGGCCTTGCTGATGAAAAAGGAGGCTGATGTTCAGGAGGAGGGATTGCTCAAGAGAGCTGTACTCAGTACCTCCAGTGGATTCGGTAAGGGTGGGGAGGGGAGGGAAGAGGAAATGAAGGCCTCCCCAAGGAAGATGCACCATACCCAGACAGACACACGGCCGACATGTCTCCTGACCCCTTCCCGCCACATCTCAAGCTAATCTCCAACTGGTAGTTTTCCCAACGTGTCTTCCATCGGATTTTCTCATTCCTGGGATGAGGCTGGATGATAGCCCCGCCCAAATTGATATCGTCATAAAGGAGATAGGAAATGAGAGGACTGGTAGTGTAGTACAGTGCAGGGCACTTGCCCACTATGTGAACCACGTTTGTGTTCGATGCCCAGCACGGCCCAAACAAAAGCAAAACGAGGACTAGGTGAAGACAGGGTGCATTGAATTTGAGGTCTTAGGTGCTGGAGATGACTCAGTGGCTAAGAGCTCTGGTTGTTCCTCCAGAGAACTTGGGTCCTATTCCCAAGACCCACGTGGCACTTAACAACTATGGTGAGGGGCACCCAGGGCACTAGACACATATATGATGTATGCGTACACATACACATAAAATCTTGAGTTTGAGGTCCTGTACTCTGGATCAGGCCTTGTCTAAGCATTTTCTATTCAATTAGATCAAAACTGAACTAGGTCTGTAATTGGTTTTTTACTTGTCAACTTGACAGATCTGGAATCATCTGTGGGGGACTATCCTGATTATGCTAATTGAAGTGGAAAGTCTCACGTACTTTGAGGGGCCCCATTCTTTTTTTACAAGATTTTTAAAAAAATTTTTAATTATTTTAAATTATGCATATATATGTTTGTCTGTGTTTATGTTCCCAGTAGCCAGAGGTGTTGGATCTCCTAGGGCTGGAGTTACAGGCAGTTGTGAGCTTCCAGATGTGGGTGCTGGGAATCAAACTTGGGTCTTCTGGAACAGCAGAAGGTGCTTGAAGGTGGTTACTGAGAAGCTGGACTCCACTTCCCAAGCTCAGAGAGCATTCAGCCCCAAGGGATTCTACTTCAAAAACTCAGCCAGCCCCTGCCAGGGCCAGGCCAGAGGTGCTGGGATTTACAGATACACACGGGACTCTTTCAGGCTATAAAATGCTTTTAAAAAGAAAGGAACAGGATGCTGGGCCAGACCACGAACTGATCAGACCTTCTGTCCAGTGGTCCTTGAGGATAATAGAGTGAAAACCTCTACTCCTTTATATCTTGACTTCAGCTTCTCCAGAGAACCAAATTATAAGGCCCCTGGAAAACAGCAAGATACATGGGGCTGGATCAACTAGCAACTTGGTGAAATAAAACCTCCCTTATTCCCAAGACAAAAACACAAGGAACATGATTCCTCTAGTTGTATTCAGAATCAGAGACTAAAGCAATTATCACAGGAAGTCTGGAGGCACCCAAAACTTTTCCATTGAATGAAATGTCAGAATCTTGACTTGCTGCTTCGTGATCTCATTTGGGTACTTGTCACATCTGCCTTAACCACCTCCCTGGAGGCTTTACATGACAACTGACTGATGTCTACCTTTGCCTGGCTTCTCGTCAGTCCTTAGTGGAGCTGTGTGGCAGGGGTGAGAACCCTTCTGTAGTCTGGTGCCTTCCCACCCACCCTTCTCCATGGCATCATGGTACAACCAACCCTCCCTTGCCAGCCCAGTACCAGGAAGTACACACCTGTGGAAGTAGTACTTAATTTTTCTACCATCACAGTGAACTGATGAAGCTTCTGCGGTATTAAGCAATCCATCATAACAGTTGTGACTGGTTAACTTTAATTTGTCAAAATAAATCTGCAGTATTTTGCATGTTAGTAATACAGTGCTGGTATTGACAGGTAAAATCATCATCTGCGTACATAGAAACCTTCATTTAGGAGCACACCTTAGGAGGGAAATGAATACACAGTAAAAGGTAAATGCAGGCCAAGCAGCGAGCCCTAGAGCAAGCATAACAGGCTGGATGTCAGATTTGAGGATTATCTAATACAACTGTTTAGCTGCCAATCTGATAAAGGGGAAGCTCTCCACCAGGTTACAACCAGGAGGGAAAACATACTCTGCCTTTTTGTAGAGTGGTGGCCATCGGTGCCTCCAACACATGGTTGAATCTGTTCATCAGCATCACAACTCAGTTTCAGTTCCAAGACACAGGAGGATCCCACCATACAACTTGTTTGTGTCCCCTTTGTCATAGCCTACCCTCACCCCATCCTGTCATCAACTCTCTCCCTCCCCAAAGACACAACGTGGCTTTATTATTGCAGACAAGCTTAAGTGAATAGAGTATGCATACAAAATAGCATTTTAACTGACGTCATACATGAAGTCTCACTCCTGTTTACAATGAATTGATAAAACAATCATTTCTAGTATATATCTTTTTTTTTCCCATAAGAACTAATACTCTCAGGATCTTATGACCACGCTGTCACCTGGGGGAAGGGCCCATATCTGCTCACTTAAGGACTGCTCCTTGGACCACTGTGGAGGAAGCCTGGGCTGTCTGACCACGAGGGATCATGACTGCCAGAAGAACAGAAATGACAGGGCCCAGCAGACAGAGCACATGCCAGGAAATGAGGGTTTCCTCCACATGTGACCACTGCCCTCCCAGGTCTCAGCAGTACCATGCCTGGGCCTTCCCCACACGAGCCCTTCCAGTAGCTCACACATAATGATCTACATATTAAAAACAAACCAACTTTCAACTGTGGATAAGAACTGTTGTAACAAAGTCATAGCTACATATTTTTCTCTACATTTTGTTTATTGAGACAAACTAATTAAAAGGCACAAACATAGGGCATGTTTACATGGACATTATAACAAACATATACATTAAAAGTGTAGGAATGTGTTGCCTTCCTGCTAAACAGAAAGTTCCTAAGCTTTATATATACAAAAGTTGTACAATTTAATGTCCTAAAGTACAAAAGATCATTTATAAAATTATTTTACACTAGGTACTATTTATTTTAATTTTTTTTTTTTTTTTTTTTTTTTTTTTTTTTTTACTATGTAGTTCATCCCCCTAGAACTGTTTTGTATAATGAAACACAGATACCTGTCCCTGATGTAGGAAGTCTGCCTCAGATGCAAGGTATTTTGATGTTTGTACTGACACAGTGGGGTATAAACGGAAGTCATCTGGTGCCAGTCCTGCATGCATTCTGCAGGGCTAACAAAACTCATTTCCATTTCTCTCAACTGCCAAGATTAAAAATGAAAAAGACCCAAAACATATTGCAATGTAAAAACAAAAAAAATTACAGCAACTTGGTTTGAATGAACTCTTCTTTAACACAATGCTTTAAAAACATGAAGTGTGGCATGATGGAGTAAAGAGTATCTGTTTCCCTAGCTTTTGGTTTCTACCGTATGTACAGGGATAAAGCATCTGGCTAAGAAACAAAAGCACATGTCTCAACGTGCACAATCATTGCTGGGTTTCCATGGAGCATGCAGACAGCTGCCTCCCTGAAAACTCCAGAAAGCGGATACAAGTGTTTTCTTAAAGGAAAAAAAAGTGATGTCCATATTTACAAGTTGAACAAATCTGCACAGTACTTGATTAGACAGAAGGAGGGAGAAAAGATACACTCTGCTTGTTCTGAAGGGGCATCCTACCTAGTTAGTGGTTAGAATAAAAACTGTATACAATTTAATATAAGACATAAACTCTAGTGAGCATCTAACACGTCTGCGCCTGTTGTAACATCAACAGGCGCTGATTGGGAGAGAGGAGCCTATCACATCCCAGTGCCTCCAATTCTTCCAATTTAAAGCAATAGATTTAAACTGTTCCAAAGTCCTCGTTGCTCCTGAACATGACCCACTGGCCCGTGTTGGAGCCTGCCTGTGTGCACATCTGACTTCTAAGTCAGCCGCAGCCTTTTCTCATCAAAACACAATTTGGTTTTTTTTTTTTAAGTTTTTGTTTTTTTTTTTAAAAAAGTCAACTACAATGCTATATTCCATCAGGATTAATATGCTGAGCAATATTTACATCTCCAAATATCAGGTCACAATCCCTATTATATGTTGAAGTTAGAATGATAAATTATCATATGCTTTGCATATCAGAGCTGGTATCACCTTTCCCATAGGGAATGCTGCCTGAAATTAACATATTCCCAAAGGTAAAATGCATATTCTCTGAAATGCATTTTATTATGACAATGCATCTATTTACTCATACAAACAAAAACACAGACAGTTCTACACTAGCTCTCAGTCTGTGGGTTTAGAACTTCAGGTTAAAACCTTCCACCTTGTACAGAGGAAAAGCTTTGCTAGTGTTTACAATAAAATGATTTTTTAGGATTAAAAATAATAATTAAAAAACAAATAATGCTTTTTTTCATTTTGAAATGGGTTTTATGATTGGTTTTAATTCTGGCATTTCACCTTGCCAGCTACTATCCTGTTTAAGCAATGCTGTCAGCTAAAAGGTTTCTGATTAAACTAATGTGGTCCAGTGAGAAGTTACACATATACCCTACTTTGAACAACCCCAGCCAAATTGGAGCAAAATGCTACTACACTCTTATTAACTAACATAATAAAACCTCCCAATTTCATAGTCTGCTTTTTGCTTTAATCAACTAAAAGTAAGTTGCTGGTAAATATTTACTTTAACCCAGATTTTGACTTTATAATACTGTTTACCAAGGTGGTGATGTAGGCAAAGCTTGGGGCAAGAAAGGCATGCTTTCTACAGGCCTCATTGCTATATTGAGAGGGGCAGCTAGTGTCATAGGTGTGGGCAGGTTCATGGGAGATGTGATGGTGACAGGGTGTGCTATATTCACCGGGGCAGTTACAGGGGTGGGGAGGTTGACTGGGGTAGTGAGTGTTAAAGGAGAGGTCATGGATAATGGACTGGTTATGGTTACAGGATGCCCTATGTTCATTGGGCTGGTTATATTAACTGCACTTGAAACATTTACTGGACTTCTCATGCTCATTGCAGCTGCCACTGTGACTGGGTTTGACATAGTCCCAGACGACACAGAGGATGTTATATTGAATGGAGTAGTGAGAGTCACAGGGGTCGTAGCAGCCGTGGAGGTTTGGCACAGGTTGGCAGCTTCTAAAATGAGAAGACAAAAGGGACTTTAGACTCTCAAAACTATAAGCAAAATTCAGCTTCTGAATTAACTTCTCTTAATTAAAAAGAACATTTAATAAATCAAATTACAGTTTCTACCAGTGATCAAATACTGAGAGGACCTTCTGGGCACAGTCCTGGGGCCAGGGATCCACTGTATGGATCTCTTCTCTGATGCCTGGGAGGACTTGGACAACTCGTTCAGCCCTGAACTTTTGACTTCAGTTCAGACTTACTTACCTACCTCAGAGATGCTGAGAGGACCAGTGACTTCTGCAAGGCACTCGGGGGAGCAGAGGTGCTAAGTAGGCTAAGTGTCCTCACTGCCTTCATGCAGTTCTCCTGGGTTCTAAGCCTTTCCTGGGAGAGTCAACCACCAGCAGGCCAGCAGGAAAGGTTTGTCTACACAGAGCTGTGACAGTGATTTCTCAAAAGGCACACTAACTAGCAGAGAGGTGTGTGTACTCATGAACACAATGTTAAAAGGCTTCTGAGAAGTGAAGCCACATTCTGTTGAGGTTTTAAAAATGGGGGAAGAATGATAAACACTGTTTTAGTGTCTGAGTTAGAGGAAAACTAAGTTAAATAATGTTGTAGTTCATAATGTTTCTTTTCTTTTTCAGGTGGGGGTCTCACTATGTAGCCTTTGCTGGCCTAGAATCTGCTATGTAGCCCAGGCTGCCTCAGAGATCTGCCTGCCTCTACTTCCCCAGTGCTGGGACTAAAGGCGTGTGCCACCATGCCTGGCTTATAAAGCTTCTCATGTTAAGGGAAAGCTACTAGTCAGTAGTTGTGTTCACCTTCTTCCCTTCTCACCCTACTTCCTCTTCTTTCTAGTGCTGATACAATCACCTACTTCATGCCCAACAGCATTTAACTGCTCACATTACACACCCCACCAAGCATACAGAGCAGGGCCAGCTTAGGAGGGAACTCCTGGGGCATGTTAGGGAACCCAGTCCTTTTTATCCAGCAATGCCGGAGCAGTTCTTTAAAAGACCCCTGGGGCTGGAGAGTTGACTCAGCAGTTAAGGTCACATGCTGCTCTTGCAGACAATCTGGGTTCAGTCACCAGCACCTACATGTGGCTCAGAACAATCTGTAACTCCAGTTCCAGGGGATCTGAAGCCCTATTTCTGGCTTTTGCAGGCACCAGGCATGCATGTGGGGCACATAACATAATCAGGCAGAACATTCATACACATAAATAATAAATCTTAATTAAAAAAAAAAAGATTCTTGGAAGGTGACATCCCACCCACCCCCTCAAGAAAATTCAGCACCACCTACCAATATACCATGAAATGGCAGTGGGGAGACAGAGCTATGACACCCACTCAAGTCTCTAGCTGGAGGAGGTCTGCACAGGGTCCACAGAGGGGTCAAACTGGTTCAGGTCAGTCCGCAGCCCTTCTCTGATGGTCTGGCCTTATCTGGCATGCTTTGCACTACACACCACGAGTTGCAAAACAAGACTGATGATGGAAAACCATCTAGGGAGGCTTTTTTTTTTTTTTTTTTTTTAAATAGATTACTGGGATATCCAATAGTGAAACTGAGATGGAACCTGGGAAATTTATAAAGTTAAAAAGCTTCCTCAATGAGAATCTGAATTTCATCCAGGTTTGGGAATTTAAAATTTATCCAGGTCTAACATTTAAAGGACATTTCTGGCTGAGTGAGGATCTCTGGGTTTGGGGCCAGCCTGGTCTACATAGGGAGCTCTAGGGCAGCTAGGGTTACACAGTGAGAAAAACAAAACCACACAAACAAAACAATGATATTTTTAAGTCAAGTTTAGATTTTCATTAGGTTTTCAATATAGCAGTCTCCTCTCTCCCAAAATGCAATGTTTACTAACACAGAGAGAGACTCCAGCTACAAATAGGAACACATGGCATTTTGTTTAAGGAAGGTCGGAAGATGAGCTCAACAATCAAGTCTCATTGTGCAAAGCAAACTGAATACAACAGGGACACAAATGAACGCAAATGCAGCAAGTGAGGATGGAGAAGGCCGGCCCACTGGCTTCCTGGGCGACAGCGTCCCTGCTGGCGTGCTCCTCATGCTCTGTCTCCCGGCCGCTTCCCTGCCTCCTCTCCAGTCTTCTTGTCACTCTAGAGGATCAAACTTTTGGTACTGGACATAGAAGGCAAGTGTTCACCACTGAGCTGTGTCCCGGCCCTCAAGCATCCTTTTACTATGACTTCACTTTTACTCCTTCTCTAGTGAAAATATCCTTCACAACAGACTTTCAACTACTACACAATTATCATCACCTCAACTTCTACAACGAAGTCCTCAACAGCAGAGGTGCAGATAGGTTAAGGTAGGGCCAGCCCTATGAAGGGCTAAAGGAGATGAAAGGTGAGACCAAGAGCCAAGAGAAAAGACAGCAGGACTGTAAGGTCTTAATTATGCACCAAATAATCAATGCAGGATCAGTCCTGAGAAACAGAAAATTAGCTATGAGAAAGTGAACTTACACAGGACAGCTCATCTACCTCAAAGTGGGAATACTTTAGAAATTTAAAAAGGAGCCTTCCGAGAGATGATGGTGCACTCAACACTCGAGAGGCAGAAGCAGACCATTTCTGTGAGTTCAAGGCCAGCCTGGTCTACTAAGCAAGTTCCAGGACAGCCAGAGCTGTTACACTAGGAAACCCTGTCTTGAACATGCCCACCCCCCAAAAAAGAGCCCATTCCAGGAATAGTGGTGCACACCTTTAATCCTGGCACTGGGGAGGCAGAGGCAGGCGGATCTCTGTGGGTTTGAGGCCAGCCTGGTCTATGGAGTGAATTCCAGGACAGCCAGGGCTACACAGAGAGACCCTGTCTCAAAACCAAACAAAAAGGAACCCTTAACACAAGGACACTGACATACAAAGGAACTATAAGCACACCAACCTTGACTGTTTATGTAACAAAAAGTAAATCCAGAGAAAGAACAAGGCAGGAAGCACTGATGACTCTTATTTCCCAGTAATAAAAACCTAAATGGAAGCCCTGCTGCCAATAATTAGATTATACCAAACCCTGCCCAGTAAGCAGCATTGTGACGCTAAACTCCTCCACTGCTCTTCTCCCCTCCCGTCCCCTGGAGTACTACTCAAACACTCCCTGAGCTGCACCCGGAGCACTGGAAGCCCCTCTTACCTTTCTTTCTTGCTTTGACAGCTTCTTCCCACAGCCTCAGTGTCTCCACCTGCTTCCCTGGCCAGCTTGTCACATGCTGTTGTTGTTGCTGCTGCTGCTGCTGCTGCTGCTGTTGCTTCTGATTGCTGGTCTCTTCACTCATGCATGCTATTCCAAAGACAAACCACAAACATGGTGTTTAACCTGTTTTCAACCATGTTTTCAACCCCAAACCTAGGAGCTAGAGATATAATCGGTCAGCTGTTACAGTGCTTGGCTAACATGCAGGAGGCCCTGGGTTCCAGCCTTAGCATAAGACCCTGTCAAAAACAAAAGCAAAGGAACCCAAGGCAGAAGTGATGGTGCACACACACCTTTAATCTCAGTACTCAGGAGGCAGAGGCAGTTAGGTCTCCGAGTTCTTGACCAGTCTGGTGGTCTACACTGTGAGTTCAAGGCCAGCCAAGACTACATAGTGAGAACCTGTTTCAAAATTAAACAAACAAATACACCCAAACCTACATGCTTTGACTCCTTGTGCCTCTATGGCTGCTGTCATTTAACTAATAGCTCTTAATGTAGTGAACCTTTTTTCCTGCTCGTCTATACTAAGCAAAATAAACAAGTTTGCTAAAGGTCAGGAAACTAGGGCCAGCAAGATGGCTCAGCAGGTAATGGCACCTGGCACCAAGTCTGATGGCCTGAGCTCAACCCTTGGGACCTATGTGGTGGAAGGAGAAAACAGACTTCCTAAAGCGTTCCTCTGACCTCCACACTTGCACTGTGCCATGTGTGTACAAGAGTTTTCAATAATCTACAGAACTAGAGAAAACTTATATAAAAAGAAAATAATTCTTTGCTATATTAAAATGGAATTATCTTTGAAAAACGAAGTTGGATGTTTGCAGAGGTTCAATATTTAATAAAAAGGATGTTGGATAATGTTAGCATGGGTTCAATGTTTAATAAACTATCAAATATATTTATTTAACCATAAAGACATTAACAGTAAATTTTTATAAAGAATAGCATGCTAGATAATAAACTTGATATACGCACAAAAATGCAAAAGTGGATGGGATTAAAACACATTAAGCTAGCCAGGTATGGTAGCACATACCTTCAATATTAGTACTTGGGAGGCAAAGGAAGACAGATCTCTGAGTTCGAAGTCAGCCAAGGCTACAAGAATAAAACAAAACAAAACAAAATTAAACTTTCCCATTTACTGAAGCCATTCACGACCATTTATTTAAAGAATCTGGCCGGGTGGTGGTGGTGTACATCTTTAATCCCAGCACTTGGGAGGCAGAGCCAGGTGGATCTCTGAGTTCGAGGCCAGCCTGGTCTACAGAGCAATATGCAGACACCAAAACTACATGGAGAAACCCTGTCTCAAAAAACCAACCAACCAAACAAACAAAAAGAATCTGATATTTCTATTGCATGAAATATGCCACCATACTTGGCTCAAGTTTATTATTATTGTATTATATTATTTTGAGAAATGTACTTTATAGCCAACTCTGATCTTGAACTTCTGATACTCCTGCTTCTAGCTCCCATGCTCTAGGGATATGGGTGTGAACCACCACACTCAGCTGCTGCAATTCTAAGCACCAGAGTTCTTATTCAAACCTCATAAACAAAACACTGAAAATAGCTGGATGAAATTCTGCTCTGTGGGTATAATTAGTAGTAGACAAGTATGGAACTAGAAGCACATGAATGGGAAGTCTAACAATGTTGTTTGCACACACGTGTTAAGGCACAGTTCCAATGCCAACACACTTTCTCCATTGATGTTTGCTTGTCTATTTTGGTGATGGGAGGAAACAAGATGAACGTTAATACAGTCTCGAGGGCATAGTCACAATATCTTTGATATATTGGAAAAGAAGCCCAGAGTTCATCAATATGAAATGCAAACAGTCTGAAATATCACCTACTTTTGCTGATGCCTTGTTTACACGTGTTACAGTTGATACTTTGGCTCTGCCCATGTGTCTTTAAGTGGCTGGTGATGTATGCTGCACTCAAGAGCTTCCCACAGATGTTACACGATACCTTGCCTTCGTGGCGCACCATGTGTGTCCGTAGTCTGTCTTTGGTGGCAAAGGCAGCAGTGCACGTCTGCATGAGGGAGGAAAACTTTTTTTAAATATAGACTATCCTGTTCAACTCATTTTAAAGTACGTATACTCCACACATCACCCTACCCACGTCAACAAGCTGGCTAAACTAGTATAATTGTCATTGCATGTGTTACTGAGAATCACAGAGCATACTACAACATCTGCTGAATTTTAGATGCTTCTATTTTAGAGGAAGAAAATACAGCAACAAGAAAAACCAAAATACATTTGGAGTAGTGAAAAGATATGAGGCTCACATTCAGTTAAAACTAGATTTAGGGCTGGGCGGAGGGCTCAGTGATAGAGAACTTCCAGCAACAAACCAATCAGGAATGCCTAAAACAGCAAAATTCTCAACCTTCTCAGTATCAAAATCTATATCTAATAAAATCACTGATCTAAATATATTTGCAAATTTTCCAATTTGGTAACAGCAGATACAAATCTAGTAAATAATAACAGTTATCCCAAGATAACAGAAAATGCACTATAACATATCCCCTTCTCTAGGCTGAAGAGATGGCTCACTGGTTAAGAACAGTGGCTGGCTGCTCTTGCAGAGGAACCAGCTTTAGTTTCCAGCACTCACAAGGATGCTCACACAACTCCAGTTCCAGGAGATCTGACAGCCTCTTTTGCCCTACTCGGGCACCAGGCATGCACATGTGCACATACATACATGCAGGCAAATATTCATATACATGGCACAAACAAATTGCAAAAGGGGCTGGAGAGACTGGCTGCTCTTGTAGAGGACCCAGGTTCAGTTCCTGGCACCCATGTAGTGGTTCACAACCTTCTGTGACTCCAGTTCCAGGAAATTTGATGCCCTCTTCTGACCTACTTGGGCTCCTGCATGCAAATGGTACACATATATACACTCAGGTATACACACATACACATAAAATAAGTATTTTTTTAATTGAAAAAAATTTCTCTTATATCAAAAAATGCCATTGCCCAAGGAAAGGGAAACATAGCCTACACAAAAACAACAACATTTCTATTTTAAAATGACCTTTTATTATAAAAGTATATTGTCTTATATACTCTAAAACTAGAATCCCAATGAAGCACATTCCCTCCAATCATGACTGGATAATGTGCACCAGTGCTGGCTAAGGGTAAGCCTTTTTAACTCTTACTTGGCATTTGAAGGGCCTTTCTGTTGAGTGCACATGCTTTACGTGACAGCTGAGGTGGTCAGGCCTGAAAAAGAGTTCCAAACAGAAGATGTAAAGGACACCCGGAGAGACGGCTGCTCATGCGATGCTGCACCATTCAGACTACAGGGGCACTCTGCAGAAAGCAAGAGTTATCAAGTCCCTTCACCCTCAGTGCAAATCACCCTACCTCTCACATCATAAACACAATTCTCAATCCTTAACCTGTTATTTTTCTTTAGTCACCATGAGATCATATTAAGCCCTGATTCTTTACAATCACAAACACTCAAAGTTTTAGTTCCAATACCAGGAATAACTACCACTGTGGTAACTCTAAGAGGCTGTTTTTGTTGTTGTTGTTGTTTTGTTTTGTTTGTTTTTTAAGAGTGAAATAGTACACACATAAATATGGGGATGGACATGTAAAGATGGGGTGGGGGATGGGAGAAGATCCCCCTAAAAGTTGTATTAAGAGTATCCAAGGTCATTCCAACTAACAGGAAAGTCTCAATGATCCTCATCACGTTCTCCAACTGAACTAAAAACCGGCGAGACTTTGAGTGATAAGCTCCATGTGCCAAATGAGGCCTGGGTCTACCGAAGTCCCTCCTTAAATGACCTAACAGGTTAACTGCTTTGTCTTCACTAGTCAGTCATATCAAACCAGAGTTAGGCCTAAAGATAGACTATTTCTCACCAACTTCCTCTTATAATGCAGACCTACTCACATATCTTCTCACAGAAACCTAGATTACAGACACAAACTGTCGCTCACTGATAGCAAAATGAAAAAGCCAAGCAAAATGTAGTACCTTGAGAAGCCTTTCCCACAAACACTGCAAGTATAGGGTTTGGTGATGCCTCCTTCATGAGACCTCACGTGGTAAGTCATCCGGTCCTTCCTCTTGAAGCGCTGATTACAAATGGGACACTCAAAGGGCTTTTCGTCCGAATGGGACAGCTTGTGCCGGTTGAGGTGGTACACATCCCGGAAGGCCTTGCCACACATCTCACAGGCGTGGTTCTTCTTGACAGGCTTACTGGGTTTCTTGACGGACTGGGGCACAGGCATTGCTGTGGTGCTGGCACTGCTACTGGGGTTGGTGCCCGAGGAAGATGTAGTGACTGTTGATAAGATGCCTGCAATAGTTGAAACCAGCGAAGTTCGGCTGCTGTCCCCAGCGATGGTGGAGATAAGGGGAACCACCGTGGTGGGAGTTTTCTTTGCCCGAGACACCAGCTTGATCCCTGTGTGGCAGGACTGATGGCGCCGTAGGTGATAGCTGTCCCTGAACGCTTTACTGCAGTAAGTGCACACAAACGAAGTTTTGGGTTTTTCTTTTTTAATCCCAATGGCATCCTTTAATGTTTCTGGTGCAGCCTGAGGTTTCTGAGTTATTGGTATTGGAAGCAATGGTTTCTGATCAGGGGGCTCCACAGCAGAACTCAGGAGGGGCAGCAAGCTGT
Source organism: Onychomys torridus (assembly GCF_903995425.1). NCBI lineage: Eukaryota > Metazoa > Chordata > Mammalia > Rodentia > Cricetidae > Onychomys > Onychomys torridus. The sequence goes on along the minus strand of NC_050450.1, from coordinate 76,343,394 downwards.
TTTGTGCTGCCTGCTGTTGGTGATGGGAGGCTTCGTGGGCCTAAAACCAAACATTTACACTTGAGAAACTGAGCCTCTCAGAGTGACCTTAACCATTCAGTATGCTCCAGACAAGAGAGAGTAGAAGACACAGTCCAGGAGCCTGTGAGCTGCTCTCTGCAACAGAGCTGCAGTGACCACCTGCTCTCAAGAGCTCTGGGTACAAAACACTGAAAATCGCTGCTGACCAAAATTTTTGCATCTACACTGCTGACCACAATCGTACTTTCAAACAGCTGACTAAAGTTACACCCTATCCTGGCTCATGAGAGACATTAGTTGATGAAACCAGTGTGCATCTGACTGTCAATACAGAAACCAAGTTTAAATAACTTGTCAAAAAAATTACATGCCAGACTTAAGTATTTAACAGTACCTTAGATTGTGGCAACATCCAAACTCTGTAACACGACCAACACGATCATCTACTTGTCTGTTACTGAGGATATAAAAAGCACCAAGTCTCTCGCTCTCTATCAGAAGAAAACTAGTGATTGAGAAAGGGCCTGCTAAGCAATGAAAGGAATGTAGCTCTGTGAATGCATACAGCGTATGCTGTTAAGTTTACTTATAACGCTCATTGCTTAACTCTACTAAAAGACTTGGCTGAAATGAAAGCTGCCATTTATCAACCAGGAAGGGATCTGTGAAGGTAGCAAAACACCTGTCAGCTGTTTCTCAGATCACGAGTCTTCTACTAGAGTCTGCATCCTTTCCCAACACTAGTAAAAAGGAAACCAAACTGCAGCCACACTGCGTCCACCCTCTTCCAGAAGCAGGAACATCTCAGATAAATGCTTCTCTACTTCAGCACTGTAGCTGGACCACTGCTTGGAAATTTTAGAAAATGATGGAAAAAGTTCTTGAAATAGCTCTTCCTAATATGTTGTTCTTTATTTACTAACATTATTTTTTTTTAATACTTGACAGTGAGCCCAAGCCCCTATGCTTCGGTTTTGTAATCCTAAAAGGATCATGCTAATAGTTCCAAATGTTTTACCCATAGAACATCCTAGGAAGAGCCTATCCCATCATCGTAGACACATTAGACAGTCTTCTCACCCTTCACACTCTGCAGTCACTTGATTAGCTAAGTTGATTAAAGACAGAAAACAAGCTGGCAGAGTGCCTCCTCTGATGGTCAAGAACGTCTATCTACCTATTCCACACTGTTCACTTAACGGCAGATCAGCAGCTGTGCCTGCAACCACGCCCCCCAAAGGTTAGGAGGCATGGTATCCAAAGGTAGTGGTCTGAATTGAACAATTTTAACTTACATGTCCTTCAGGCTTTGGAATGATACTCAGAAATTGTAGCTACTAATGGGTATCTTTCCAAACTCAATGGCCATACTGGATTACAGGTCACTTTTCACCTAAAGTGTTCAGCTTTTAACTCAGGGTCTACTTACCCGGGTGTACTTATAGAATTTGGTTTCTATACTCTTTTTTGAGCTAAGTAGAATACCCAAGTTTCCACACTGAATACAAACAGTTAAGAGCCGAAGCTAGCTCAAGATATACAATTTCAAAGGCTAACAGATCACACGCTGTGGAATGCAAATCTTCTGGACAAAGTTCAAACTTATAACATTTTGAGCTATTTTTCAATTCTAAACAACCATTAGCAGGATGGGATACTAAAGAAATTACTGTCATTTTACCAATCCAGATGTTTTGAGCCATAAAGAGTTATTTTGGCAGCATTGCTGATGCCCACTCTGACAAGGGTCAGTCCCTGTTTCTTGGGTAGAATGCTGTAGAACTACTAGAAGAATCAGTCTAAAGATTCCGAGGAGCCCAGCATTTCTCTAGAAAGCCGGCTAAGGAGGCAATTTTCCTCAACTTGTTTTCTGAGGAAGAGTTAAATAAAAACCACAGCCTGCCTTCAGTGAAGTGATTTACTTCTCAGACCTAAGTTCTTGGTAGGCTCTGCTTTGACTAACACCACCACTTCAGAGATTAAATGTCATCTTCTAACTCAAGGGCAAAGCTCTAGCCCTACCCAAGCTCTCCCTTTTCTGGGGCTGGCAAAAAACAAAACAGAAATGTTATTTCATCACCCAGGGTGGTAGGATGTAGAACCATGAAATCTCCATTGCCAGAGGGTAAAAGATTTTGTACTGAAACAAATTAGCATCGGTGAGTCATATCTTGAATGTCCTGTTAGAAGAATCATCCATCAAATATTTTAAGAGCTACACTTTCACTTTCTACCATGTTATCTGGAAAGCAAGCAGGTTATTAAAATTTGCTTAAAGGTATAAATTCAACAGGATGTTCCAAGAAACATAGTTTATTCTCTATTTACCCACTGAGTAACTGAAAATGGACACTGAATGTCCATTTGTACCTTTCCATAGGAGAGACTAAAGCCTCTTTTCTCGTTGTCCTCAAATATAAATTACAGCTTTTCCAACAATTTTCACAGTACATACTACACGTCCAGGATCAAATATGAGCTTTCACATTTCCTCATCAGGCGGAAAAAAATTAATGGGTTGGCATTAACTTTATCCAGGAAAAGAATAGTCAAAATAGCTTTTAAAAGTATTTTATGGGATCTTTCAACTAGCTTCCCAAAGATGAACTGTGGGCTTCCCCTTTACATAAAGAACTTGTTTTGGTCATTCTCCACTAAGTTTCTAGATACTCGGTCTAACACTGTTCAAACCACTTCCATGGCTCATCAGTGCTTTATTGTAAAAGGACCATTTGTAAGCTTCTTCTAAAAAAGGCATTTGCCATCTCTGCACCAACCCCACGCCAGCTAGTTCTGTATTTCTTTACCAATACATTCTTAAGTTGATTATCACTTGATTAGCAAGCTCAGAGCACAATAAAACCAATATTAGATAAGAAAGATAAAGTGGGAAGTTCATGAGTTCCAAAATCTTAAGAATTCCCGATTTTAGTAAGTCCACTTATTTCATTAATTACTTAAAATCAAAATGCCCACACTTAAAAATATATCTTAATACGACAAGCCAGGTTACACAATAGGTCATTTTGCGTTCTCCAGTTCCCTATATTAACTCCACCGGGATGGGACCAGATGCTGAGAGGATAATCTTTTGAAGATTCTGCATTTCCAAAGGTCTCAAGCGCCCGAGCTACGCGTCTGGAATTTCACGGAAGCATTCATAGGAAAATAACTCCAAAGAGGCAGGCGCGAAGGACACACTTTAAAGACTGCTTCCTAACCTTCGGAACTGAAGTTTCTCCGTGAGCTCATCTCTACGGCTCATCAATGCATTTGCAAACAGAAACGAAGCAGGGGGAAAAAAGTTCCAAACAGGGGTCCTGCGTTAAAGTGGCCGGGAAAGGGGATGGCTAAAGTATCCGCTACAGTAGCTTTGAAGTTTCTAGCAAAAAAAGCGAATACCCACACGCCACGACTGACTCATCTGGGGGCTTTGTAAGCGGACTTTGTGCTCACACTCCGCTTCCCGTCGCCCACTGGGCCGGAGCGAACGTTCCAGCGGGCCGCGAGCGAGAAGCGCTCGGAGAAGGTCGGGCCTGCAGGAGTCCCGGCCCCCGCCGCTCCCCGCCGCTCCCCGCCCCCGCCCGGCCCCGCCAGCCCGGGGATTCCCCAAGCTCAATGGGACGGCAGGAGAGCTGGACAGAGGCGAGGGGACCAGCTGCCAGGGCTCAGCTGGGACGCGGACTAGGAATGGGAAAAAGTTTGCAGAGGGGAACCACGCTCGCAACACCCCCGGCCGGGTACACCCGAGGGGGCGGCGAGAAGGGGGAGTGGCGGCGAAGCCAGAGATACCCGCTATTCGCGGGATGTGGGAGGAGGGTCAGAAAGTCAACACACAAGCACACACACACACAAAAAGAGAGGTGACGCGAAAGCGCGAGCGAAAGATGGATGGGGACTCGGAGCGGGACCCGGGGACCCCCTCGCTGCGCCGCACGGCCGGGTCGGGCGCGCAGTGGCCGAGCGGCCCGCGCTACCCAGCGGCCCGGCGCCCTCCTTTCTCTGGGCCGCGGGGTGGTGACAGCGACCGGCCTCCTCCCTTCCCCTTCGGGGCGGGAGGGAAGGGTGTGTGTATGCGTGTGCGCTTGGGGGGGCCCCGGGTTCACCCCGAGGCCTGCTTCTCCCCCGCACCCTGTGAGGCCGCCTCCTTTCACCTCAGCGGCCGGGCTCCGCCGGAGCGGGCGGGCGGGCGGGCGGAAAAACAAAGGGGGATTAAGGCCGGGCCGGAGAGCGGAGCCGGGAGGGGAGGAGCGCCCGCCCGAGCCCGGCCCGGCCCCCCTGGCCCCCCGGCCCCCCCGGGGCCCCCAGTACCTGGAACAGGAACGCGGTCCAGTTGGCCTCCATGGCTGCGGCGGCCGACCCCCCTCCTCCCCACTCCCCCCGCTCGGGGAGCCTCCTCAGCCGGAGGAGGCGACAACAAAGCGGCGGCGGCGGCGGCGGCAGCGGCAGCGGCGGCTCCTCAACATGGCAGCGCCGAGCGCGGCCACTTCCGGTAACCTCCGGGACGCACCACCGCGGCGGCGAGCGCGGGCGGGGGGGGAGCCCCGGCCCGGCCGCCGCCGCCCCCAGCCGCTCCGACCCCCTCCGGGCGTCCCCGCCGCCGGCGCGCCGCCTCGGAGCTCAGCCAGTGCCCGCGGGCGGTGGGGTCAGGGCGCCCGCGCGGGGGCTGGGGTGGGGCCGGGGGCGGGGATGGGGCGCGGCGTCCCCCCCCCGCGGGGGTGTGTGATGCTGCGGTCCGTGGCTCAGGCAGCTGGAGCAGGGGGAGCTCAGGAGAGAAGATGGAGGACGCCAGGGTCTGGCGCTGGCCCGCTGGGCACAGCTGGGCTGCCTTGCGTGACTCTGATTCGGTGCCCAGCGGTGTCGCGTCCCTATCATACCCTCAGCAGCAGTCAGAGCTCCTGTCGGTCACCTGGCTCTTTAGTCGGTCAAGCACATCACAGCTTCCACCTACGACCGAGGGGACGCAGGCTTCCAGTGTCCCTACCCTCCGGGATTTTCATTACTGGCCAGCTAAGCCCTCAGCACTCTTGCTAGGATAACGCCATCGCCCTTTGCGTGGCCTTCCAATATGAGCAGGGAATTCCACTAGGGTACAGCCTTAGATCCTCCTAGTGTGGAGGGAAACACTTCCCACGCGTTCAGATGTCATTACTGGGTTATTCTTGGGTGAAGGACTGTGCTTCCCCATCCTTCCCTTTCATTCCTGATACAGAAAATGATATCTTAAAAACCCTCTCCCGCCAGGGTTAAAAACAATAAAAACAAATGAGAAAGTATAGAGACAAAATTATTTTAGTCTTTTAGTACATTTCCCCCCCCTTCCCCGGAAAAGTCAGACTTCTGGTTGGCCAGCGTCAGATGTCACCGAGGTGGCCCCGGCCCGTTTGCAGTCCCGTCTTCTGTGCAGGAGTCAGCCACTGCTACTGGTTGGACTCTGTAGATCATAAGCCCGAATGAGTCTTGAATGTTTTCTATCCTTTCCTCATATAGAGGTAGCTACTGTGAATATCAGAGACAAGCTATTATTAAACACGTGTCTCCAGTCCAAGAAATCTGTGGTGAGGAAATGAGGGGGCAGGCTCCATCCATGGTATTTTTATAAACTTGTTTTTAAAAATTCCTCAGATGGGCACATTATTTCAGGACTTCAACATATTTCAAACTGACTCTTATCCCCTCCAGACACTTCTAATGAAAGACACATCTTCAACTTCCCCCAATATATATGATCCAAGTAGCACAGTTGCAGAACTTGAGAATAGAAACTGAAGAGGAACAGCAACTTGATCTATCGTTTTCCCACCCATTAAACAAGCAAATACATTCCTCTCGCACTTGTCCATCAGTCACCAGAATAAAGGGGCTGGGAAATGATGGTCTGGTTCCTTTTAGTGTTGACTCCTCATTAGATACTGCCTGGAGGCCTTGGGTATAAACGAGAAGTCCAGCAGTTTGGATGGATCAGTAGCAGTAACCACCAGAGAACTGGTCAGCCTAAGAGGAGGGGACAGAGAATGAATGAGTTTCTGATTTATCTGTCAGCTAACCTGCTATATGCTCCCTGTGTCTCTTGATGTTTCAGAAAGCAGAAGTTTGCATATACATGTAAACTAAGGAGAATAGTAAGATGCAAACCTAAGGGACCAGATAACTAATATGTTCTTGCTCTTACCTCGGACATAGTATGTCCTTGCGTTTTCTTTCAGTGGCTACTAGTCTCTGCTTCTTCCCTGCCTCAGAAGATGCATTCAAGGTACCTGTGTGTTTACTTTCCCTCTTCCTGTGGATATCTGCTATTCCTTAGCTGCTCTTTCAAATTGTGATCGAAATGAAGCTTCTTATGCCAAGATTATGGGATCTAGAAACCCCTTCCCCAGCAGTTCTCAAAGCGCTCCCAGTAGGGGTTTCCCCATGAACAGGAAGTAGCGGTCAAGTGAAAACAGTTAAGCTCTCATACAGAAGAGCTAGATTTTAGGGGGAAATGGCTAATTTCATCTCTATCCATAAGATAGAACCAAAATTCCTGGTTGTTTCTCAAACTCTTGCCTAAAAAAGAAATTAACATTCAAAATGTTCATGTTGGGAGTTGGGGATTTAGCTCAGTGGTAGAGCGCTTGCCTAGCAAGTGCAAGGTCCTGGGTTTGATCCTCAGCTCAAAAAAAAAAAAAATGTTCATGTTGTATTAATTATGGGGTGTATGTGCATGTAGAAAGCAGATGCCCAAGGAGGTGTTGAATTCTCAGGAGCTGGAGTCACAAGCAGTAGTGAGCTGCCATGAGGTGCTGGAGACTGAACCCAGGTCCTTTACAAGAGCAGTATACACTCTTAATCACTGAGCCATCTCTCCAATTTAGTGAAAATTTAAAAATTAGATATTTTTCATAAGGAAAATCATCTCAAAGTTTGGAACATGTACTCAAAAACAACCAGATTCAACTTTTTCAAGGAATATAATCAAACCAACTAAGATCAAGGACTCCATCCTTAAAAAGGGCATTTCTACCTTTAGGAGATTATCTTTAACTATAAACAAAATGAGTCCCTCTTAATGAGGCCTGCTTCCATGGACTTCATAGAGAAGTTCAGTCAAGATTACAAATGTCCAAGTTCAGTATATTTACCTCAATTATTAAAACCAACTTTCAGTGAATCAATCAATGGTTCCTAAGCCAAAAACAAAACAAAATTGTATCTGAATCCCCTCCCTGCCCCCCCACATACAAACAAATCAGGTTCCAAATTCACTCTGTTCAGATTCCCCTTTCACCTCAGGCTGTATAACTCATCTAGATCTAAACAATAAGGACAGAATACCTATCCCCACAAGGACCAACTAAATGAAAACTGTAAAATTCTTAGAATACTGCTAAAATATATAGCAGGTGCTAGGTAAATATTTTTGCTGGTTCAGTGGTCAAATTTGAACCCGAAAGCTCAGAATGCAGATCCTGAGCCAATTAATCAGTCTTCTCACTCTGAAAGAGGCATGTCTTCTCTCATTATCTCATTCCAAGAACCCTAAAGTAGATAGCCAAAAGACTAATGACATATGACAAAGATGCCTATTAAACTTTGTTTTTCTAGACTTAGAACCCAAGAAGTAGAAAGCAATTCTGCTGCTGTCAATTGCCTGTCCCCAAGTAAGACTGCTTAGAAGAAAAAGAAGAAAGACCAATAAAATCCAAAACTTTTAGTAGAGAATGTATAGTTAAAAGAAACTTCAGGCTTGGAGTAGTGGTTCATACCTTTGATCCTACCTAGCACAGGAGGCAGAGGCAGGCGGATCTCTGTGAGTTTGAGGCCAGCCTGGGCTACCAAGTGAGTTCCAGGAAAGGTGCAAAGCTACACAGAGAAACCTTGCCTCAAAAAAACAAAACACACACACAAAAAAAAACAACCTTAAAATTGGCTAAGAATGGGGGCACAGGACTACAATTCCTGTACTTGGGAGGCTGAGGAAAGGATTGTAGAGTGTTGAGACTAACTTGGGCTACAGAGTGAGTATAGGTCAGCCAAGGCTACTAAGCAAGCAAAACTTCTGAGGGGTGGAAGGAGGAGCTACAATTAATACCAAAAATAGTGGCCATAAAGAAGTGTCACCCCTCAACATCAGCCTCAATACAACCATGGGAGAAAGCATACCCCTGCCAGCAAAAAAGGGAAGGCTTGCCTGAAGGACAGCAGAAATACTCTCCTCCCTTCTACTGGAGAACCACTCCAACATGTCATTGCTAGTTGTCTGTTTTAATTGGCAAGATGAAGAGGAAAACAATAAAGATTTCTTTATTCCTGAGTACCTATTTAAGTTCCTTGACAACCTGAATAGTCACAGGGAACAAATCTCATATTTTTAGTAAAGTCCAGCTGGTATTTGAACCTGATTAAAACAGTTATTTTTACAAAAGGTCATGATCCAAGACTTCAAAAACTGAATCTAAGGTCATAGAAACACATTTTTCATCTTAATTCTTTTTGACTATGTCAAAAATCAACAATATACCTATCAGTTTCATCCACAAAGCATTCATGTCAAAATGCTAGCTTTCATTTTATAACTCAGGGACTGGAGAGATGGCTCAGTGGTTAAGAGCACTGACTGTTCCTCCAGAGGACCCGGGTTCAATTCCCAGCACCCACATGGCAGCTCACAACTGTCTGTAACTTCAGTTCTAGGGTACCTGACACCTTCACACAGACATACATACACTAATGCACATAAAATAATTTTTTTTAAAAAAAGCTCTTTGGAAAAAAAACCATTTTATAACTCTTGGATGACAGAATACCTAACAAGTAAGAGCTGCAGGTATAATTCCATGGTAAAGCACTTGTCTAGTATATGATAATTCCTAGACTTAAGCCTCAGTAACCAAAAAAGGAATACTAAACAAATAATAAGCAAAACAGCATAGGCCACAGAAGGAAAGAAATGAACACAGGTCAAAAATACACCAAGAAATACAAAAATACATCCGGAAAACACATCCAGGCACCAGCGCTTCTCCTTGGGCACCTGTCTCCCCCCCCCCCCCCCCCCCCCCCAGATGCCCCAGGTCCTAGAGCAGTGGTAACTTAACAGTCCTTAGCTAGCCTTGGTCAGATCATCAAAGCCTTTAAAGTGGCTGATTTAGACAGATCCCTTCTCAGTGCCTATTGCTTCTACACCAAATATATTGAGAATAAAGTGAATTCATCAGCATGATGCCATCAATCTAAAAATTCTATTTACATGTAAAATTTTTACTAATTGGGTTGGGGATTTAGCTCAGTGGTAGAGTGTTTGCCTAGCAAGCCCAAGGCCCTGGGTTCGGTCCTCAGCTCAAAAAAATTTTTTACTAATTGTAGTGCCTCTGCAAGAGTTTTTATAAAAGTGGAATAAAGCCAAACCTATTTTGTGAGCGCCCTTTACTTCAACAGAAACAGTCCTCTTCAGTTTTCTTCTACTGGCCCACTTTGATTTTCAGTCTGCAGAGGTGGGCTGTCCCTCAATTTGTGGTAGTGACAGGAAGAGGGAAACCAGGAAACCAGTGTTGAGGATCTATGCAGCAACTTCTCTGGGTTAAAGACGTGAACAGCAAACATCACAAGACTAGCCAGATTAGAGTCTGGAAAAGCTGTTCTGGTCTAGAAAACAAGCCAACTGAGGACGGCAAAAGACCAGGTAAGCCTAAGGTCTGGCTCAGCTTCCAGAGTGAGAATGAACTCTTGAAGGATGGTTCCTGACCCTGAGTCTCTGAACTGTAAGGTCCATTTGGTTCTCCAGTCCAGGCATAAATGAAATGACAGGGCAGGTAAAGTAGTTCCCTCTACACAGGACAGCTGGACTTCACATTCCTTCTTCTCCTCAGCCCATCATTGCTCTTTAAATTGTAAATAATCTATACCTGCTGTTGTCCACATACTTGACCCTTAGTTTCTGCTCAGTCTGAAGAAATTTTAGGACAGTACAGCATTCTACTCAGAGGATGAGGACTATGGTACACAGAGAAGACTAGCTATTTCCCTGACATACCTGTGGTCTTAAAGAATACAAAAGGCTCCACTCTTCACAGAAGTTAATTAGCTCTCTACTTTCTTTCGGGACCTGATCCTGCCCTCTGCTTTTGTTTTACTAATCTATAGAAGACTCATCCCTTACCTTCCAGCTGTTTCCTATTTCCCTAACTTCCTTTTTCTTCCCATCTCTCCTTTCACTTTCTCTCAGCTTTCATTCAGCATTGAAAGCTCAGATGGTAGTCAACCCGAGGCAGCACAAATGCTTCCTGTGCATTAAGTATAAAGCCCACTGCTAGGTTTGTAATACACACTATTTCTAGTTTTGGTATTCACTTTAGATATGTCACAATGTAGTTATGTTCCACATATAAAAAATATTTTAGACTAACGTATTAAACTACATATAATCTAGGATGAAAAACACCTCTTACTGATACCTCTATGTATGAATTGGTAACTTGGAGCAATTTGTCTATGGCTACCTACATAGGTACACTTAAACTAATGCTAACACCTAAGTAAGCCCCCATATATGTTTAATATATTACTCTATTTCAATGAAACAGTTATTCTGATCACTTAAGAAAGCTATATGAGCCAGGTAGTGGTGGCACACACCTTTAATCCCAACACTCGGGAGGCAGAGCCAGGCGGATCTCTTGTTGAGTTCGAGGCCAGCCTGGGCTACAGAGAGAGATCCAGGATAGGCATCAAAACTATACAGAGAAACTCTGTCTCTAAAACAAACAAACAAAAGCTATATGAAAGCTGGGCATAGTAGCACATGCCTCTAATCCCAGCACTTGGGAGGGAGAGCAGAAGCAGGCAGATCTCAGAGTTTGAGTCCAGTCTGGTCTACATAGTGAGTTCGAGGACAGCCAGGACTATATAATAGACCTGCTCTCAAAGTTACATGGCAGAAGGTTGACTTAGTACCATCTACAATCTCCTCATCAGAGAACTATGAAAATTCAAGCTAACTTAACCAAGGATAAGATGAGAGGCTTTCATTGCTGGGAGAGATCCAACACTTGTTTAGCATAGATAAGGACTTTGCTTGAACCCCAGAACAAAACAAAAAAATCAGGGGTGAGATGGTTCAGTGGGCAAAGGTGCTACTGTTGCTAAGCATGACAATCTGTCTTTGATTCCCAGGGCTCACACCAGGATAGTAGTTGTCCTCTGACTCTCCATACTTATGCTACAGTACACACACATACACCTAAGATGTAATAAAACATTTAAAATGGGCTGCAGAGATGGCTCAGTGGTTAACAGCACAGGCTGCTTTCAGAGTTCTAAAGTTTGATTCTCAGCACCCACATCACGCTTACAAACGTCTGTAAATCTAGAAATTCAAGGGAACATGATGCCTGCTTCAGGCACCAGGCAACTCACATAATGCAGACATACAGGCAGGCAAAACATTCATACAAATAAAATAAAAATTAGGGGCTGGGGATTTAGCTCAGTGGAAGAGCTCTTGCCTAGCAAGCACAAGGCCCTGGGTTCGGTCCTCAAAAATAAATAATCAAATTAAATTAAATTAAAATTAAAAACAAAGCCAAAAACCTAGTGGGATGAGAACACATCTAAAGGAACTCAAGGAGAAAGGGAAAATGACATCACAAATCCAGTACCTCCAATCAGCAGTGTATTCAATCTCTCCTAAGAGCTTCACTTAAAGAGAAATAGCTTACATAGTCCCCAATCAGGCCATGATGAGAATTCAAAATAGAAAAATGCACTGAACATTTTGAAAGGCTAGTCAGGACATCTCAAGGACAACCTTCCCAGTTTATATGAATTTAAATCAGTTGTAGGCTATACTCAAGCTAAGTATAATGCAAACATTTTGACTGCAAACTAGAAATAGGCAAGTTCACCACACCAACTTTAAAAACTTGCCTATCCAGAATGCTTAACAATTCAGGTCAGCCAAGTGATGGCACACACCTTTAATCCTAGCATTAGGAGGCAGAGGCAGGTAAGTCTGGTCTAAGGAGTGAGTTCCAGGACAACCAGGGCTATACATTAAATAGAAAGAAAGAAAGAGGGGGGGGGAGAAAGAAAGAAAGAAAGAAAGAAAGAAAGAAAGAAAGAAAGAAAGAAAAGGAAACTTATCTCAGCTGGTAGAATGCTTGCTTGCTTAACATGCAAAGAGGCCTGGGTTCCACTCCAAGTACCTCATAAACCAGGCATTGCAGTCCTGTAGTCCTAACACTTAAAGGGTGGAGGCAGGAAGATCAAAAGTCATCTTTGGCTACATAGCAAATTTGAGGTCAGGCTGGATGTATCTCAAAAGAACCAAAACACAAAGTAGGGATCTTTTGACATTTACCATTGACAGGTTCTTTGGCATCCTACTGTCTTTACAGGGTTGCTGCCTCCTTACTGAGTGGCTGGCTAAGCCCGACCTCTGTGTGACCTGTTGTCCTTCCACGGGGCCAAAAAAGGGCAAAGGCTTTTCTGAGCTGTCTGTTCACTGCACACTGGAAAGCCAGGAAGTCAAGCATTTCAGTCTCAGAGCTGGGCTGTGTTGAGAACACAGATCAGACAGTACCATGGGACACCCTGGTGGCATTAGGTAGATACTACCGATGGAATTCACTTTAGTTTCTTCTAAAGAAATTCCCAATTGGAAGGGAGGGGGGGAGCTAGTTAGTAGTAAGCAGAGGACTTAGATTCATATTTTAGTCTTAACCATTTTTAACATCTCAAGGTGTTTCTTCAAACTCCAAAATAAAGTTAGTATTAAATAAAAAACTGTCAGCATCATTTGAAAGTTAGCCATTACTTTAAGAGTCACCAAATCCACCAGGCAGTGGTGGCGCACACCTTTAATTCCAGCACTCTGGAGGCAGAGCCAGGCAGATCTCTGTGAATTTGAGACCAGCCTGGTCTAGAGAGATCCAGGACAGGCACCAAAACCACAAACCCTGTGTGTGTGTATATGGTGGTGGTGGTGGTGGTGGGAGTCACCAAATCCAGGTTTGATGGTGCATGCCTTATATTCCTAGCATTTGGGAAATGGAGTTTAAGGTCAGGCTGAACTATGTGATACTGCATCTAAAAAACAAAACAAAACCCAACCACAATAAACATCATATATACATCCTATCCATTTTCCCAATAAAAAGAAGAGAGAACAAGAGCATGAAGCTGAGGCTGCTACTCTGGGAATAAGCCAATTCTGACCAGAGGACACATGCATCACAGATCTAAACTAAGTAACTCATTTGCCTCAGATTTTGCAAATATATTCACATTTATTCTGTTGTGCATGCTGGTGTAACTGGGCACCTTGCAAAAAATTCAGGAAATTAAAAAAAAAAACCAGGTCTTGCTCAAAACCATCTGTAACTCCAGTTCCAGGGGATCCAACAAGCATGCATATGGTACACATACATGCATAGAGGCAAAACAGTCATATATGTAAAACATACTTTAAAGAAACTCCCAAAACAGACCTCAAAGAGCCATGTAGCTGGCAGGTGGGCAAATATACATTGAAACTTTAACAATCTAGGGCTGGAGAGATGGCTCAGAGGTTAAGAGCACTGACTGCTCTCCCAGAGGTCCTGAGTTCAATTCCCAGCAACCACATGGTGGTTCACAACCATCTGTAATGAGATCTGGTGCCCTCTTCTGGCCTGCAGGAATACATGCAGGCAGAACATTGTATACATAATAAATGAATCTTTAAAAAAACTTTAACAATCTAAAGAGAATGCATTTAGTTCATACATGTGATATCTAAACATGCAAAAAGCAGGAAGGAATACCACGAGTTCAATCAAAAACTCTTCAGCTATTAGCTAATTAAGGGATAATCTTTACTTATTTTTGAGGTTCACTAAGCTGACCTGGACTTCCCTATGGAGACTAACCTTTCTGGAGCTCAGAGATCCATCTACCTCTGCCACCATGCCTGACACTTAGTTGTGGTTTTATTTGAACTGCTTAAAGATTTGCTTTTATGCCATAAGAAGGCCTCACATCTCCTGGAGGTGGAGTTACAGGCAAGATGTAGGTCCTCTGAAAGGTAATCAACTGCCCCTAACCACTGAGCATCTCTCCAGTCAGATGGAAGAATTTTTAAGTGAAGATTTGAATGAGGAGTGATGTATTCTGTGTTGTTTGACTGAGAAAACTCCGTAAGTTTGCTCTTGTTCTACCAGCCTGAAGACTAAGGTCAGGACCTGAAGTAAGAGTTTCCAACCCCAAAACAACCTTATGTGCTAATGTATGGATTTCTGAAATGTTACCTATTTACTGTCCAACAAAATACTGAGGAATCTGCAGTGATTCTGAGGAAGGGCCACTAAATTTAGGCTTCCTCTACAATAATCAAATTCAGGGGATGAGAAAATGAGACTGAATAAGAAAGTACTTAAGAACAATGCCATCATTGTCTTAAAACAAGTCACCGGACATGGTGTGGCAACATGCTTTTGATCCCAGCACTGGGAAGAGGAAGAAGGCAGATCTCTGAATTCATGTCAGCCCGCTCTACGTATAGCCTCTGCATAAAGAGACCCTCTCAAAAAACAAAAATCAAACACCCAAAAGACAAAGCCATCACTGTGTAGCTGTCTTCCTTTAGCTTCCTTGTGCTGAGATTATACGTACCACCAGATTGATGCCACCTACTAGAGGGCTTTTGTTTTTGAGTCTTCCTGTATACAGCTAGCTCATGATGACCTAGATGCTCCTGTCTTAACCTCTGGAGTATTGGAAGGCTGGGATTATACTGTGTACCACCAATCCTGGCTTCTTGTCATCAAGATATTTGAGATGTGGCCCAATATTAAAAATTAACATAAAAACATTAAAATAAATTAAGGTGATTAAATGCATCTTGGAGAAAATTACAACTAAGTATTTAGCAAATCCAAGAGATGGATCTGGATTTGATTTCCAGCATCCACATGGAGGTTCCAGCGGATCTTACACCTCATACGTGGTTCGGACAAACATGTAAGCAAAACAATCATAGCATATGTTTCCTTTTCAATTTCTAAAAAGGCTTTAGCATGTTGACTTTTCAAGATCAAGAATAAGTATAACTTAAGCTGAACCTTGAGGACCGTTAAAATTTGAGGCAGTGAGACTGCTAATGAGGAGCGTATAAAATAAGCAGACACACAAAAGCAAAATCAAAGGAGGTCAGTTAGCATCCCCACGTCTAAAATGTAACTGACAAATGGTAGTGACATTTTAGGAAGATCATATTTGATAGCCAGGATGAAGGCTTCTCACTGAAACTAGGTATAAAATACATTAGCAACAGACCTGGGTACAGACAAGAATGTTGAAATGTCAAGTGGGGATGTGAGATAAATTTAAGCAACAAATTTCCACTCTGATTTCAGTAACTAGATGTGGCACTTGGGAGGATTTCAAGTTGAGAGTTGAGGTCAGTTACTTAGTGAGACTCTGTCTTAGAATAAATGACACCCCAGAACTAGTCTGGTCAACAGACAGGGTGGCACAGAGGGTGAAGACTGAGCTTGGCTATCACCTTGCTGAAATGTACTGTTGCTCTCCCTTCAGGGGAACAACTTTTCATTTTAGTTGTTACAGTATGTTTACTGTACATCTTACCCACATTTTACATTTGTAGTCTTCAAATGTGCTATCACTTTTTAGTATTCTGTAGCTAAAATCTCCAGGGCATGCTATTACTGGCAAATAAATACATTTAAGCCCAGGACTCCAGTCACTTTCAGGTTTCCATCCCTAATTGCTACAGCCTGAAAATGATCCCAAACTTAACTCCTGAGGTCCTCTAAATACTTCAACAATCTTGCCATGCCCTCTGACATTTTAGCAGACTAAATTTAGCCCTTCTTTTACTAAGAGAATCATCTGTGTAATGCAAAGCTGGAGTTTATCAAGAAATAGCTTTACACCTTTAATCCCAGCACTGGGGAGGCAGAGGCGGGAGGATCTGAGTTCAAGGCCAGCTTGGTCTACAGAGAAACCCTGTCTCGAAAAACCAAAGAAAGTAAGTTTTACTTGATGTTAAGTATAGACATTAGAGTGAATAGGAAAAGGGCAGTATACACCTAAGACATAGGTGCAGGCTTCCTAAAAAGAATCATTACAAGGGAATTCTACAGTCCTGGTAGGGATTCAGAGTGCCTTTTACATGTTAAATTGATTCAAGGAGACCAAGCTGGCCTTCAAATGGTAATCTTGTCATAGATTATCTGAATGCTGTGGTTATTGTGTACATCATCATCATAGTTGTTCAAACTTGCAGCCCCATGTATAACCTCCAGCACAACTTTTAATAAGCAGGGGAACATCGTATAAATTTGATCAATGTCTTCTCAACTGCAAAAATAATTTTTCCACTTACAATGTCTTATTTTCCAGGGATAAAGAGATGGCTCAAAGCTGGGCAGTGGTGGTGCACACGCCTTTAATCCCAGCACTCAGGAGGCAGAGCCAGGTGGATCTGTGAGTTCAAGGCCAGCCTGGGCTACAAAGTGAGTTCCAGGAAAAGGCGTAAAGCTACACAGAGAAACCCTGGTTCAATTCCAAACATCCACATGGCAGCTCACAACTCTGTTAACTCCAGTTCCCGATGTCAGACACCCTTACAGACATATATATATATAGATATATATATACACATGCAGGCAAAACACCAACACATATAAAAACAAATGAATCAGTGTCTTTTAACAGTTCCCACAGATAAGTTTTACTTCAAAAAGGAGCATGCATTTGTGTCTTTTCCTCTGTGGGTGATTTCTTTGGGGGGAAGGGAGAATAAAATTGGGACAAAGAAGCTAATGGTAACAGACTTTCACTCTCAGTAATCTCCAGCTCTTAAATGTCAGTAAATAAACATGTCAAAAGACCTGTCTGTATTGGGGCTGGAAAGATGGCTCAGAAGTTGGGAGCATTGACTACTCTTCCAGAGGACTCAATTCCCAGCACCCACATGGCAGCTCACAGCTGTTAACTCCAGTTCCAGATCTGACACCTTCATACCAATGCACATAAAATAAAGTTAAAAAAAATTAAAAGGGGTCTTGTATTGACTTTTTGATCACAGCACACTCTGCCTACAAGGTAAGAAACCTGACAAGGTTGGGTGCAAGTTATCATTAAAAGTTCACTAGAAATACTGAAACATCACTCCTAAACCTGCCAGAGAGAAAAAAGCTCTGGAAATATATCTACTTCCTGTTATTCGAATTTAGTTGAGTTCCTCTTAGGGTAACCACTATTCAAAACCTACATGGACCCCAGTCATATAAAATGTATTAAGAGCATTGGTCATGATTACAGGAAGGAAACTTACCCAAACTGCCTAACTTCATGGGTGGTTAATAATACTGTAACGACATTGCAGTAAAGCTTATTTCCTCAGTTTTGAGGCAGAGCTCCCTCTCGTGGCCAACTGATTTTCCCTATTACTAACCACTGCAGGCAGGAAATAAGACACTAGTGGTGAGAATGAACATTAGTAGTAAGTAACCTGTATGTCTCAATTCGCAGATCCCTTCACCAACAGCTTACAGTTACTGTACATCTTATAGTACAGAAATCAAGAGATGTTTACTGCCTCCATCTTGCTATTTTTTTTTTTTTTTTTAAGAGAAAGCACTCAGCTAGAAACTCTGCTTTACTTATCTAAATGGGAACCTCACAAATAAGCCATACATGAAATTTCTTTCCTCTGTAACCCACTGACACTATCAAAATGCTGTAAGTCTGAAGTCGTATGTAGCTCAGTAGTAAAGAACTGACCCAGCATCTGAGGCCCTGGGTTCCAAATCCTCAGCACACTAAAAAATACTGTCACCTCTGGAGTAGATTTCTGGAATTAACTTGTATAGAACATTTATTTTACCCTATTTTCTGTGTACTATGAAGCCAACAAGAAAATATCCTCCCTTTGATCCCTACAAGGCACAACCAAATTCTGGATTACCAAACAGAGCTTCCAAATTAAAACAAACAAACAAAAACACTAGCACTCTGAAATTCTCAACCATGGAAGTGAGTGCTAGTTTAAATATGCTGTTAACTTCTTTGCTCTAAAGAAAAAAATTTGCAAGAAGTATTCAACAATTACAGTACAACTTTTTCTGATCTCTTAACTTTTAATCTTTCTCATAGAACCAGAATGGGCAAGGTTCCTTAAGATTGACAACAGGATTTGGAGAGATGGCCTATTATTAAGAACACTCACTGCTTTTCCAGAGGACCCAGGTTCAGTTTCCCAGCACCCTGCAGCTCACAACTGTCCAGTCTCCAGTTCTAGGAGAACCCAGCATTTTCTTTTGGTTTGTTATCACTCACACACTGAACATATGTACAGGAAAAACTCAAGCACATAGACATAAAAACTTAAAACCCACAAACTCTGACATCTAAACCCCTACCCTCAGGAGCACTGTACTACATATTGTGGATATATCCCCTTCCATGAAGTAAACAGTCTGCTAGTGTCAACTATATAATAATAGAATACACTGGGTGGGTGACAGAGTTTCTTCCAGTATCTGATTCAAACTAAAAGGATGGAGAACTTAAATCTTAATAAGGGTTCCAAAGTAACAGCCTTTTTTATTCACTCCCAAAATGACATATAGCAGCACTAATTCTCTGTAGTACTAGTACAATTCTACATAAAACTCCTTGCCCGCCAAGGAGATGTATTTGGGACTCATGGTTTTTCGTACTTTACATGAAGATCATATATTATATATATGATCTTCAACAATGCCTGTGCAACTTTGTAATCAAGAGTGCACTAGTATTTTTGCTGGCGAACTTGTTAGTGACTGATTCATTACACAATGAAGGTAGCATTCTGGTCAGATTTTACATTCAACTGGCTCAACAATCCCTGGTATATAGGGGCTTTAAAAAAAAAAAAAGAAATGATTTCAGAATTGTAGATTGTCAATCTGTCTTCAAATCATGATAGAATAAGCCACAGTGGTTGTTACAACAGAACTCAAGTCTAATACTTTCTCTCCTTTTAATTCTATTTAAATACATATATTTTATTTCATTTGTAATTTAACTACAAATTTCATATACAAAGCAAAAAAAAAAAAAAGGCAAACACCAAAAACTGACTTTGACCACAGAAAGCTGAAAACAGCACCAGTCCTATGAAAGCATGGTTCATAGATAAACTAAAAGCTGATCATAGTTTATCATATTAAACTCCAGAATTAAGATGGGTGGTAGATTATAAACATTCAAGATTACTAAAAAGCTTGGGGAGGGGGAGACATTGCAAGAGAAATTATTCATTCCAAACTTTAGTTCTTAAAATTCAGACCCCAAACTAGGTATCAAAATATGTCTTACCTTTGTCTCCGGTAGGATGAGCTGAACAGCAAGTTGGGTTATTCAATCAGATGTTATGCAAAGTACTTGCTTAAAGAGATTTAAGTGCTTTCTTGGTTAGAAAAACTAATCATAGAGACCCTACAATATCCTAAGGGAACAGAGAAGGGGGGGGGGGTGGAAATCAAAGTAGTATTTTTATTTCCAAATGGTATAAATTGTTAGTATGGGTATAGGCCTATAGACTTAAAACTTAATTTATTTTTCACAAGCACTGCTCTCTAGTGTTCAAACCCAAACCTGTATGGCAAAGAATACTTTTCTCATTTCTAATATAGGGCTGAACTACTAAAAACAGATAACCTTGAAAAGAGACCAGTTTTGGTCCTGGTTCCAAAGCATTCAAAACAGCCCACACTTGTTTATATTTAGCTCACATTCACCTTTCAAAATTATTTTAGTAAATTGGGCATGGTGGTTCACATCCATAATCCCAGAGCGTGGGAGATAAGATTGCTTTGAGCCCAGCCTGGGCTATATCCTGAATTCTAGGAAAGTCTGGACCAGAGCAAGGCCATCTGGAGGGAAAACACAACCCACCATTTGAGAATTTTCCTCAATTTATTTAAAAACTTTATATTCACATTTAAAATTTTAATCATGCCATGTTTAGTTATGCTAATTCCTTAGGATTCTTTTCAAAAGCAAATCTCTGCCCCTTGGTTATTTGAATTCTGTAACTATAGCTACTTTAACTTTAATGAGTCTACATTGCTTTAACTAAACTGAAACCCTAGTTTTGCACGTCTTCCAGGAAAGCCTTTAAAAGTTCACTGAGACATATAGGTTGAGTGACCTCATGCAGATTTCTTAAAGCCCACTTCTTTTACTACCAAGACTCTTGGTCTCCCCTATATGTTATCTTGTATTTGAATAACCTGAAATTCAGCCTGCAACACAAGGGAAAAAAGGTTAAAGATCTAGCTATTTCTACTGGGATACTGACAAGTGGCTTGTTCATTTTAACCAGAAGGAAATAAAAAACTTGGGATTTTAAATAAAATTTCCATACTCCAATCTAAGCAAGATGACAGGGGCTATCAGATACAACAGTAGACTTAAGATAGAATTGCTGATTTAATACAGAACACTAAGTTTGGGGACAGAATACTCTTTATGGCTGAAAAGATTTACAAGACGTTGATTCACCCAATAAGCAGTTAATCTGCCAGCATACTGTCCACAATTCAAAAATATTTGTACTACATTCTAATTCCCCTGCTAATGTTAATACATAATTTGAATTTCACCAAGGATCTCAATGGTTACCTCTAAGCTAATATCAAAACTCACTAGCTATCAATCAACTTTGTACAAAATTCTATTTGTCTAAAGTATTTACCAAAATAAACAGCACCTGTAAGTTCTTAATCACACTTTAGCAAAATATGAAAGCTTAATTTCCAGACTATTACCCCTACATAATTGTACTACATACATGACTGCCTCACACTCAGTTTATTATCCCCTTAAGACTTCCACAACAGTAAGAGACAGTTATTATCATTTATTAGAATCTTTAATTTACTAACACATAGACAAGTCAGAATCTTATCAATTTAAAGAAATAACTGATACACTAGTTACTCAGCAAAATTTTACATGAAGAGGAAAAAGGACAACCATGCATCGTTTTTTAAAAAATGTTTATTTTTCAAAGAAAAATGGCAATAGCCAATTGAAAACCTACTTATTCTTCAACTCCAATTTTGTTTTCTTTAAATTTAGAAGTGACTTACTGATTTACTATTTTAAACAAACCCCCCCTTTTCCCCTTTAAATGTTTACCATCTACTCGTGCTGAATCCTTCCAAGGAGATTGCTCCAGCGTATATCTCCAGGTCCTCGCTTTGCTCCTTTTACCAAAAAATGCAAAACACAATTCCATCGTGCATCTTAAGGGCTCCAATCGTCAAAAATAGGAAAAAAAAAACTCTTTGGAATAGCCAATTAAGTTGAATGAAAAAAAATCCACACGAATGCGGTTTGGTTGGGGCAGGAAGGAATCCACTCCTATGTTCCTGGTAATCTGATCCCGCTCCATGACTCCTGGAAATTCATCCTCCCTATCCTATCCACATTATGATTTGAATCCAATGATCCAGCTCCAAGGATTGGGATCCAGTGAGCCCTCTCCAATCCAAACCTTTATAACCAGCAAAACCAAAAAAGAGGAGGCAAAATGTTAGATACTGTAATCCAAAAAGGTTTCTGGGGAATGATGAGTTATGTCTGTCATCAGTTTAACAGATGTACATCAATAACTATCAAATTCCCCAAAACAAGTTTCTGTATGGTGTTTAGATCAATTTTAGAAACTTAATCATTATAGAGACTAACTGGAAGAAGCACTTTATATTTACAGTTCAACTGATAATGCCAACACTTGTTACTGTACAGGTATCACAGGTTTTGTGGCTGCAAAGTTATGTAATTGAAGTTTACTGGTACTGCTACCCACCTAAGTCTAAACTAAATCTATTGTTCCCATCTGCAATTTAGCTTGTAAATGAAATTAAAGTGTTTTAACATGAGTCAATTATGAATATTAAAAGGGAAGGTGAGACTTAAAGTACTCCCAACTAGATTATCTACACTAATACGTTGGAATTCTATATTTTGCTGTCATTTTGTCTTTAAAAAATGAAATAACAACGTTCTATCAGTCACACAGAGGACATGCAGATTTAGCAGTATTGATATTATACTCTGTTTGGAAATAGACACCCTGTACCCACATGTACACCAACAGCAGGCCACACATTAACAGTTGTAACTAAGCACTGTGACAAATTAGCCATTCTTCCCACATTAGTCCCTATTAAAACAAAAAGGGGGGAAGGGAGCAAATATTTGTTACAAAATGGGCAATTTTGCCACAATTGCCAGGGTTTAAAAAGCAAAGCAATTGTAGCTAAAGGTAACTGCATTAAGATGTCTGCAAGTGTTTTAAGGTAGATAAAAATTTTAACCCTTGTCTTTTAGTATAAGGTCAATACTGCCAATTTCATCTGTGACAATAGCACTTGGAGTCATACCATTGCCTCCATTATTGATCTGATCCTCCTCAATCCTCCTTTTGACAATCCTAAAATGATTGAAATGTGCTCCACAATCCTTAATCCAAAGCATTCTTAATCCATCTCTTCAGATATGTCTACAGAAAGACACATGAAAAGCAAGATAAACATAAGAACTTCCCCAAGTAAGATAACCACAAACACCCCCCAACATCCCATTTCACACAAACCAGAGCAGAATAGACATTTACACAATATCACAGTCTGAAGAGCATGGAAATTAACTAAATTTAAACAGTCCTGTCTATGACATCACTTAAAATACAATTTACCAAAGACATGAGGGGAATGTAGGTGTTAGGAGCAAGGGGATATTACACAAGAATGCAGATTCAACACTTTAGCCCGTTCTGAACAAAACAGTTTGAATTAAAAAATGAAGATTGTACTGAGTAAAGGAAAACTGTATACAACATGGGTTCTACAAAAAGCGTCACCAATCATCTTATGTACGCGAGCGAGATCTGCTATGACGGGGAGAATAGCGTGGTGATCCTCTGCTTCTCCTTGGGGAGTAACTGCGACTCCTGCTGTTGCTTCTGCTACGGCTTCTGCTACGACTACGGCTTCGAGAGCGAGATCTTCCATAACTTGGACTTCTGG